>NC_142931.1:122118121-122140621 GCF_046866305.1 Octopus bimaculoides
AACAAACAACTCAATCAGTCCACATTAAATAACTTCTACGTCGATATAGTCAGTGATGTAACCTAATTGAAAACGGGAACCAACCATGAAATCTCACTCTATCCTTTTTTTCTCATAAGAATAGTTCATTAAGGAGAATATTCTTTTATTTGTTTCAGTCATTTGACTGCAGTCATGATGTAGCACAGCTTTTAATCGAACCAATCGACCCCAGGAATTATTCTTTGTTAGCCTAGTACTTATTCTATTGGTGTCTTTTGCCGAACTACTAGATTACGGGGGACGTAAACACACCAATCAATCGATGGTATTGGAACACAAACAGATGCACAAATATATACATACATATATATGTGTACGAGGGGCTTCTTTCAGATACCATCTACCAAATCCATTCACAAGCCTTTGGTCGACCCGAGACTATAGTAGAAGACACTTGCCCAAGGTGCTACGCTGTGGGACTGAACCCGGAACCATATGGTTGGGAAGCAAGCTTCTTACTATTCAGCCACTTGATTGGAGAAAAAGGACAGATGTTTTAACAACAGCTGAGCTCGGCTTTTAATAGCTGTAAGATATTTAGGGTGCAGAAAATATTGAAGATATGGATAATTTGTTTCACAAAGCATCTATGCTCTAAATGGATAAGAAATCGTGTAGTTTCTTGTTAACAATAACTGATATTTGAAAAGACAGGGATGAGTAGTATACCCGAACTTTTAGTGGATTCATTTGAAACAGCTGGAGGATTAATTTTCTCTCTCTCTCTCTCTCTCTCTCTCTCTCTCTCTCTCTCTCTCTCTCTCTCTCTCTCTCTCTCTCCCTCTCCTCTCTCTTTACACACACACACACACACGCACGCACGCACGCATACACGCACACACGCACATACATCCATACAAAAATACGCACATATATATATATGAAAGTATTTTTGTTTGTATGTATGTGTGTATGTATGTATGTATGTATGTGTATGTATGTATGTATGTATGTATGTATGTATTGATCAGTTCAATACTTTAATTTTCAATTAACGATATCAATAATATATTTATCTTTTATCAGAAATTTCTACCATTCTGATTTCATATTATTCAGTTTGCTTTATATGGAATCTTTAGTTTGAACTGAAAGCCAATTAACATTCCAGCAAAGTATACTCAAGTACGAAACCATCTCATAAAAATATGTCGATTAAAAGAATTACAAATACCCAAGTTGATATTTAATTAAATATATATTTTTCACCGCTATTAATAACTTTTAATGCTTTTTCAATGACTTATTAATAATAGAACTCTAATGATTTTGAGATAAACGACAGTAGATTTCATGTCTTGCAATAGATCACTAAGAGCATTCATTTTGTCAAAGCGTGTTGATATCGCCGTTGACAACAAAACTAGATGGTGATGTGATAATTGCTTAGTAGCAATGTGTTATTGGGTTGTCCGGAAAGTTCGTGCCGATTTATAGCAGCTTACCTTTCGACTTATTTTAGAACATAGTCGAGTCCATAAAATAGGATTTGACTACACCTCCATTTAGAGCACAGTTTAAGCTATCTTCTCGTGGAAGAAGGTTTATGTTCTTCCAACCTGTGTTAATTCTGTAACCCTTTAAAAGGGAAGATAAGAAAGTTCATTTTCGGCACTTGATGTTTTTCTTTTTCCGTAAAGGGAAAATTGCCTCACAAGCAACCAAAGAAATATGCCCAGTTTGTGATGACGTTTCTTTATCCGAAAGAACTGCACGGAAGTGGTTCGCAAGGTTCCGAGCTGGAGATTGTAGCCTTATTGATAAAGAGCGATCAGGCAGACCATCCACTACAGATGATGACTAAATCAAGTAAGTAATTGAGAATAACCCACATTGCACAACCCGAGAATTGGCAGAAAGCCTCAACCTATCAAAATTCGTCGTTCATGGTAAAGCTTGGGTACACAATTCGCTACAATGTTTGGGTACCACATGAGTTGAGTGAGAAGAACCTTTTGGAAAATCGGCACGGACTTTCCGGACAACCTAATATTATGTATTCTTTCAAACTAATCCTATCAAACGAAAAGAAGTGCTGTGTAATGCACTTGATGTAAAAGTTACCCGGGCACAAAGCCACTGTTGACTCCACGTAACATTGATATATAAATAAGTTATTAACGAGCTCAAAACCGAAACAAAAGAAAAACAAGCATATGAGGAGCATTTCCAATCTTATCGAATTGTCTCAGATTATCTGCAGACAATTCGTGAGGCACATACGTACCTACCAGTGAGTATTAAAAAACATATCACTTGTAAAGTATAGATGCATTACGTCTGGATACGATGGCAATCGATAGCAGGGAAGACTTTAAGTCGATATGGTCTACCTTTTATATACCTACTAACTGGCCCCGTGCCGTCAAAAATGACGGCTAATTGTAGTATTTTATATATGAATATGGATGGTAAATCAAATTAATACACTTGTCAGTGTTCACATACATTCACATATGTATACGCACGCACGCACACACACACACACACACACATACTCACACAGAGTTGAAACGCTGTTTGATTTTTCTTTTCAGCGTTGAATGTTCACCATCCTACCAGTTTTCCATCACCCCTTCCTTCCTTATTCATCTATCGCCCCTTCCTTTCTCATTCATATGTTATGACGGAGAAAAACAAGTTTTATTATAGTAAATACAGAAGAGCGCTGAGAATCAAGTGATCAGCCGAAATACACAAAGAAAACAAAACGTTTATGGGAAATCTAGGTTAATCTGAGAAATCTAGGGCTATTCACTGGTACTTCAATAACATTGTCGATATGGTGTACATTTCATATACCTCTGCAAAGGAGCACCGAGAATTAAGTGACCAGTCGAAATATACAAAGAAAACAAAAGTTGATGGTAAATCTAGGGCTACGTACTGGTACGTCAATAACATTGTCATTTAAATATTTTACTCCCATAAATCTATTCTCAGGCAGTCGAATTTATGCTATTGACTTGTAAGAATTGAGAGAAGCTGGCAATATACTTATCGCAGCAAGGGTAGTAAGGTGGCAAAAGCAACAGGATAAATGCCTCTAGTCTTTTAGTTTGAATTCTGCCAAATGAACATTTTCGTTGTCTATACATCCTTCAGTGAGATGAATAACAGTAACATATTACGTCGAATTATACAATTGTAATATTAGTGAATGAATATGTATTATTAAATTTAGGGTTTAGAATAAAGGGAAAATAAAGGAACCCGTAAATATGACAAACTATCAATTAACTATTGGCTTTTCTATTTGGACATGATAGGCTCTGTAATATCTATAAGTGTGTATGTGTGTGTCACACGCGTATGTAAGTAATGTATGTATGTATACATGATTATGTATGTATAATGTATAAATATACTTTTTTCATATATGTGTATATGCGTATATAAATTTGTCTATATCTATGTATCACTTTATTCATCTGTCTGTCTTTCTATCTCTCAATTATATATATATATATATATATATATATATATATATATATATATATATATATATATATATATATATATATATATATATATATATATATATATATATATATATATATATATATGCATACATATATACAACTCGATGTTCCATGTTTGCTGTGTAGATTCTAGATATAATTTTGTTTTGTTTTTATTGAACAGTAGCTGAAAAGAGCGATTACATCGACATGGACGTCAGTGAAGAACCGGGTAAAGCTAATTTATACTTTATATCTTTCAGAATGATTGCATGGAATGGCCATCAGCAGTCTCTGAAGCGGATATCGAATTATTACCAAACCCAAGAATTAATTAATTGCAGTTTTACTAAATGTCTCTCATTGTTTACATATCCCTCCTTGCAATATGTATCCCATATTCCTTCTTAAAACACATCTAATCATTTCTATTCACGATTTTGTATTTTATTTAATTTTCATCCTTTACTATTTCATTAATTACTATCCATTCTTTCCTGCCTGTTATCTCTCTTCTTTCCATTTCCTCGTCTCTAATTTCCTTTTCTTTTTCTCTTCTCCTTATGTACATATTACATAGAGATACCAGTGGAGGTGCAATGACCCAGTGATTAGGGCAGCGGACTCGCGGTCATAGGATCGCGGTTTCGATTCCCAGACCGGGCGTTGTGAGTGTTTATTGAGCGAAAACACCTAAAGCTCCACGAGGGTCCGGCATGGGATGGTGGCGAACCCTGCTGTACTCTTCCACCACAACTTTCTCTCACTCTTACTTCCTGTTGTGCCTGTAATTCGAAGGGTCAGCCTTGTCACACTGTGTCACGCTGAATATCTCCGAGAACTACGTTAAGGGTACACGTGTCTGTGGAGTGCTCAGCCACTTGCACGTTAATTTCACGAGCAGGCTGTTCCGTTGATCGGATCAACTGGAACCCTCGACGTCGTAAGCGACGGAATGCCAACACACATAGAGATACCACAGAATGACCAAGTGGTTAAATAGTTTGCTCGACAGCAAACTATTAGCTTGACTAGATCGCTGATTCAACATCATTGAGTGGCATATTAGTCAAATGCCATTTTCGTTAGTCTCGACCTATAACTTGTGAATGAAAATTTGGAGATGGAACTATGTAAAGGCCTGTCGATTACATTATACTTGTAATTCGAAAATAACAACATCGTCCTTCGTGTCACATGACACTGATTCTGCTTAGGAATGACGTTTAGGGGACACACAATGGAATGTTCATCCATTAAGATGTAAATCTAGGAGCGGACACTTCAGTTGAATGAGCGACTGGATCTTCATCAAAACTCAGAGATCCAACACCACTTAGAGATGATATTACGTTTCTAACAGAAAGCAAAGAATAACTAGTATTTGCATTTCTTATAAAGAAATATTGCCAGAAGTGCTTCAATAGCTTATCGTAAAGCAAAAAGTGTGTCTTCAAGGGAAGAATTATATAATGCTTTATTTTATAGTAGTAATAGTAATAGTAGTAGTAGTCCGGCAAGAAATGACGAAAATATAGGTAGCATATACAATAGTTTGTTCTTAAACAATTAAATGATGAATCGAATGCTACAAACAGTTATTGTTTAGATACAGATCGGAATTCATTGAGCAGATATATGTCGTTAAATTTGCTTCTTTTTTTATATCAAAAACTTTCTTAGCTGGCAGAAGCATTAGCACGCCGGGCTAAATGCTAAGCGGTGTTTTGTCTGTCTTTACGTTCTGAATTCAAATTCCACCGAGGTCGACTTTGCCTTTCATCATTTCAGGGTCGATAAATTTAGTACCAGTAGCGTACTTGGGTCGATCTAACCGACTTCCCCTCTCCACAAAATTTCGGGCCTTGTGCCTAGAGTAGAAAAGAATATATCTTTCCTTATTTAAAATAATAGATTGTGATCTGGTGGAGATTCAACTGCTACTTCTTGCAAAGTGATTGACAGTGTAGAGCTCCTTCATTAACTTCATCATATGACTTTTTTATTTTATTTTAGTGGCAGATGAATTGACTTTCTTATGATGAACTGACCTTGTTGTGATTAGCGATTTTTTCTGGAACTAAGGTTGGTAAAAGCGTAAATGCCTAACGAAGGCAGTTGTAGAAGAGAGTATAAGTTCATATTTTTTATATTCTTATACTTGGGAAAAAAAGATATGAAAGGAGGAATATTATAAAGTAATTTCGTCCAAGAATCAAATTAGCTACCTGAGATGATCAGTATTGCAAGGAGAAAAAGTTTAATATTTACATTAGTCACATTCTGAATTAGAGCTGTAATACCCCTAACGGTGTCTGTTGTAAAATGTCAATTACTATTTCTGTACTTCATTGAAAATGAATTTAGGCTTTTTAAAGTGCAATGTTCAAAGCTAATTTTTTTTATAGTTAGGTAATGAAACGCAAATTTTCTTGAAGCTGCTATGATTATATCAGTAGAGTCAATTAGTCAAAAAAATAATTCAATACGGGCAAGTATGTCAATGAAAAGTTATTACGTGCAGCTTGTTTAAAACGTAGATAAAAAGGAACAATGAAACTTATTAACGTCTGTAGTAACAATTGGTTCTGTATAAACTATAAGAGTGACAATAACATAGGAAAAATAGCATAAACCCAGAATAAATTACAATAGAAAAAATACGGTTTCAAAACGAAAACTATAATTTGAAAAGTTTTTAGAGTAGTTACGTGGAAACAAAAAATTCGAATAAGACTTTCACAATTTGAATGCTTGATGGTCATTGCTAAACAGAAACAGTTTACACATAATTTAGACATACTTTAGATACAATTTATATATAATTTCTGCGGGACAACCTGTTGAAAGCCACCGACCAGATTTGTGGGTGGTGTAAGGTCCCCTCCCAACCCAGAGTAACGTGGTGGTGGAACAAGGAGGTAGACAGGGCTATTAGACAAAAGAAACAAGCTTGGAAGGACTGGAAGAACGGTGGTAGCAGGGAATTGTACCAATGTGCCAGAAGGGAGGCTAGGCGACAGGTTTATTTAGCCAGAGGGGAAGCAGATAAGGAAAGATTTGCCAATGTTCTGCGCCGTGAGGACCAAAGACTCGAGGTATTTCGGGTTGCAAGACAGTGTAGGAGAGAGAATAGTGATGTTGTAGGAGAGAAATGTGTTCGCATGGATGATGGTACGCTTGCATTAAATGAGGATGCAAAGAAAGAGGTCTGGAGATGCAACTACGATAGATTGCTTAATAAAGAGAATGAATGGGAGAAAGAGAGCCTGCCTTATGTCGACCCAATAGAGGGACCAGCTATCCGAGTTGATAGTACCAGGGTAGATAAAGCAATTAAGAGTATGAAGACCGGGAAAGCCCCCGGCCCATCAGGAATCACTGCAGAGATGCTCAAAATATCTGGCAGTGTTGGCTATAGCCTAGTCACCCGTATTACGAACCAGGTGATACACGAAGGAGTCATACCCTATGACTGGTGTAGCAGCATCATAGTCAACTGCTACAAAGGTAAAGGGGACGCTTTAGATACAAATAATTACAGAGGCATCAAGCTGTTAGATCAGGTTATGAAAGTTACAGAGAGGGTCATAGCCCAACTAATTAGGGAGCGAATCAATTTAGATGAGATGCAGTTTGGGTTCGTGCCAGGTAAAAGCACTACTGATGCCTTATTTCTAGTGAGACAGTTGCAAGAGAAATACCTAGCCAAGGATAAACCTCTGTACCTGGCTTTCGTTGACATGGAGAAAGCCTTTGACAGGGTCCCCCGATCCCTTATCTGGTGGTCAATGAGGAAACTTGGGATAGAAGAATGGCTAGTGAGAGCTGTGCGAGCCATGTACAGAGATGCGGCCAGTAAGGTGAGGGTTGGAAATGAGTACAGCAATGAATTCCGGGTAGAGGTAGGGGTCCACCAAGGTTCCGTCCTCAGCCCCCTATTATTTACCATAGTCCTCCAGGCAATCACAGAGGAGTTCAAGACAGGTTGCCCCTGGGAGCTCCTCTATGCTGATGACCTTGCCCTAATTGCGGAGTCACTATCAGAACTAGAGGAGAAGTTTCAGGTGTGGAAGCAAGGTCTAGAATTGAAGGGCCTTAGAGTCAACCTAGCTAAAACCAAAATCCTAATAAGTAGGAAGGTAGATAAAACACAAACCCCTTCAGGTAGATGGCCCTGCTCAGTATGTAGAAAAGGAGTAGGTAGTAACTCTATAAGATGTACCCGGTGCAAGCTATGGACACATAAGAGGTGCAGCAACATCAAAGGCAGGTTAACTAGCAAGTTAGTTTTTGTTTGTGGCAGATGTTCAGGTGCAATAAAGACTGCAAACAAACAGGAAACAACTTCTATCTCATTCCAGGGTGAAAAACTAGAGGTAGTCGATAGCTTCCGCTATCTGGGCGACCAAGTTAGTAGTGGGGGTGGATGCGCTGAAAGTGTAGCTGCTAGAATAAGAATAGCCTGGGCAAAGTTTAGAGAGCTCTTACCCCTGCTGGCGACAAAGGGACTCTCACTCAGAGTAAAAGGCAGACTGTATGACGCATGCGTACGAACAACCATGCTACATGGCAGTGAAACATGGGCTGTAACTGCTGAGGACATACGTAAGCTCGCAAGGAATGAAGCCAGTATGCTCCGTTGGATGTGTAATGTCAATGTGAATACCCGTCAGAGTGTAAGTATCTTGAGAGAAAAGCTGAACATTAGAAGCATCAGTTGTGGCGTGCAAGAGAGACGATTGCGCTGGTATGGACATGTGGTGAGAATGGAGGAGGATAGCTGCGTGAAAAAGTGCCACACCCTAACAGTTGAGGGAACCCGTGGAAGAGGTAGGCCCAGGAAGACCTGGGCTGAGGTGGTGAGGCAAGACCTTCGTACATTGGGCCTCACCGAGGCGATGACTACGGACCGAGACCTTTGGAAATGGGCTGTGCGTGAGAAGACCCGGCAAGCCAAGTAAGATCGTTGCCAGTGCCCCTGGACTGGTTCTTGTGCGGGTGGCACATGAGATGCACCATTTTGAGCGTGGCCGTTGCCAGTACCGCCTGACTGGCTCCTGTAGGATTTTCGAGCGAGATCGTTGCCAGTGCCCCTGGACTGGCTTGTGCGGGTGGCACATAAAAGACACCATTTCGAGCGTGGCCGTTTTCGTGCGGGTGACACGTAAAAGCACCCACTACACTCTCTGAGTGGTTGGCGTTAGGAAGGGCATCCAGCTGTAGAAACTCTGCCAAATCAGACTGGAGCCTGGTGTTGCCATCCGGTTTCACCAGTCCTCAGTCAAATCGTCCAACCCATGCTAGCATGGAAAGCGGACGTTAAACGATGATGATGATGATGATGATGATATAATATAATGCAAATGCATCGTAAAAGTATCTGTAGACAATGAGTGAACTATTCTAGGCCCCTCTCTTTCTCTCTCTTTCTTTCCTTCTCTCTCCCTTTCTCTCTCTTTCTTTCCCCATCTCTCTCTCCCTCTCTGTCCCTTCCTCTTTCTCAGTCTTGTTATCAGTGTAACGTTAGATTATTTCAACGCAAATTACGTCTTGTAATACACAACAAATAAAGATGCTCGTAGCTTCAAAATATACAAATGGCATACATATATTTGACAGAAAATATTAATGTCAGGCAAGTTTCTTTGATATGCACAGTATAAACCCGCGTACACATAACAGAGCATATATTTATGATTTTAAAGGCCACACACAAAACAGAAAATATAGATGATAGTATAGATTTATATGTATAGAATTGCAGAAGAAATATAACATCAGCTGTATAAAATGTTACCGAATTATGTTTGTATTAACCAATGCAAAATAATAATGAATTGAAGTAATGTATTCTATAAAGGTATTTTAACATTTGTTCTATGGTATGAACGTAAAGGCTGACATTAATATTAATAATGCTGTTCCCTCTATGTTTATACCCCCGTAGGCAACAAAGAAATAAATATTAATAATGCTTATCATCCATTGATTGCTATCTTTCATCCGAAAAACTTTAGAAAATGGTAGTTGTATTGGAACATAGGATAAATATATCAATAGTTACCGTTTTCTTTTTACTCACACCCAGTTTTTAACTACTACTTAATTGGTAAATTCTTAATAAAAAGGAAACATTACTTATCATTCTTAATTGGATGCAATTAATTCATTGCGTGTGCGGATGTATACATTAATTTTCATGATGATAGTCTCAACGTAACAATTCCCATAAGTTCAGGCTTATCTTTTTAATTAAGATAAACTGAACTTATAAGGATTTAACTAAGTAAATAGTTTCTCTTTATACTCAAAAAGTTAGTCTAATTTGTTCTCATCATATCGAAATAAACCTCGTTGGTAATATAATGCTTTATTTCTTCTTTTTGTCTCTAGAAGCATTATCTGCACATTTCTATTTCTTCCTGCTGATCTCAAATATGTTTCATCCCTTCCATTAAAATTCCAACGGCGCGCACTATTGTTCTAAACTTCTGCACTTATAGTTAGTTACTAAAGAAACATTGCTAGTACAATAGCTAACGTACCAGCGTAGAATGCAAGCTTCCGGAGAACTGAAACTCTACGAGATTTTCATTTCCGATGTCGACTCATAAATTTTATTTACTATGTTAGTGCTATTGCAAATAAAATAAAATAAAATAAAATAAATAAATAGAAATATAAAACCTCACAACTGCCATTTATTCTTCCTCTAATCTCTGTGGCAATGATTATCAGTTTATGTCATTACCTTCAAAGAACAATCAGTTGTTGAGGTCGAATAAAGACATTTTTCTTTTTATTGAGTGTTGTGTTAAAAAAAAAAAAGAGAAATAACGAAGCATCAGCTCATATTTCATATAATCAAGTCCACAGCGAAATGCCTGTAGTAGTTGAGCAAGACAAATTATCTAGGTGGATATTTACTTAATGCTAGAAAACTAAAAGTACATACTTTCCTTTGGACCTCTAAAATTCATGAAGAGGTTTATTTT
Source organism: Octopus bimaculoides (assembly GCF_046866305.1). NCBI lineage: Eukaryota > Metazoa > Mollusca > Cephalopoda > Octopoda > Octopodidae > Octopus > Octopus bimaculoides. The sequence continues at coordinate 122,128,623 of NC_142931.1, forward strand.
ATCTTTAACGCATGTCGCCACTAAATCTTTCCATGCACCAAACCTATTTCATATTTTCTTCTTACACCAAAAAGCATGGCTAAATTTCTTATCTCTCACATCATTGTCCATCATTCAATATTTACCATATTTCTTATTTTGTCGTGTCGAGCGGTGTTAAGAGAGAGGTAAACTTCCACCGATACCGTATCACAGTTCAGTTTCGATTCTGGGTCGAAGCCGTTCCACTTAACATACATTATTAATGTCATCGGGAAATTCATGAAACTTAAAGCAACCCTTTTCACCACTTTTTAAACTATAAATTTTCTCAGTCTAATCAAAGGATATCAATATTTCAAATTTATGAATACATGTCACTGGCTGCTATTTTGTGCTATATTTTTTATACGAATGTTATATTATGTTTAATAGCGTAAGTATGCCGTCAAATATTTCTAATTCACATTCCCTAGATTCAATTTCAGATTCTTAACACAAATTTGCCTTATAGTTATTTATTTTGACTTTTGCTGATTTTCTGAGTGCTTTCGTTTCCTTAATTTGCATACTTTTATATGATTTTTTTTAAATTTGCATTACAATATAATATATTTAAACCAATAAAAGGTAAAGATCTCCATTGGATACTTCAATGTTCCACTTCATTTGATTTAGTAGTTTATCTTCGAGCAACGAACGTCAAAATCAACACCTCTTCCTTTTTTCTTTCTTTCTTTCTTTCTTTCTATTAATACAGAAAAATATATAAAGTTTGTTCTAGTTTGATCATTCCTAGCAAGTATAGAATCTTGGTAAATATGCGAATGGTCTTAAAATAGCTGTTTTCTCGAAGTACAAGTCTCGAAATTCGTAAATATTCCCTTCAGTTAACATGATTTATGGATTAAAATACATGTTTCATTTTCTGTATTTATTATGATTTCTGGTCTGTTGGACATTATTTCAAAGCCTGCATATGAGGTAAATACTAAACTCTATGTTGCCCTGAAGATTTCTTGACACTTGCAGGCTTTGTTTCGTAATACTTGAGACATTTTCGGTTGAAATCTACAGTTGCATAGTTAGTCTTACACACTACCCCTATTTTCAACGTCTTGCATTTTAGATATTCTCAAAATAGCCAACACAATTCATTGAAATGGCCTTTTCCTTTCTTTCAGTCTAAATATTACACTACATTCTGAGTTCAATTCAAGCTGAGGTCATCTTGTTTTTCTTTTTGTTAATTGCTATCATATATATTAACACAAACTCACTGAATTAAACTTCCCCTGATAAACATTAGCCATGTGTCAATACAATTATAAGCATTCTATTTCCTGTATATACTTTTTATTTTCATATTTACTTTCAAATACATTTGAGGTTCATTAACAATGGCTTACGTTTTACACAGTGCATTTTGGTGTTTGACAATATACAAGTACAATCTTTTCTTTATTATCTTCAAATTATTATACTGTTTTTTCCTTATATTCAGATTTATTTATCTATTCATTCATTTATTCACTTTTGAGCTTATTCATTTAGCTAAGACAATTATATTTGTGTATAATTAAAATTACTGATCGCACTAACTTCTTCTTCTTCTTCTTCTTCTTCTTCTTCTTCTTCTTCTTCTTCTTATTATTATTATTATTATTATTATTATTATTATTATTATTATTATTATTATTATTATTATTATTATTATTATTATTATTATTCAACATCCCTTTCAGCTTTGAGTTCAAATCCTTGCATTCCAGCTCTGACCAACCCATTTTTAAGCACTTTCTGATCCTTCGTTCTCTTTGTAATGAAGAGGTTAAACTGCCGTTTAATGAAAATTTGTGTTATTTGTAGCAGGTTATGCGACTACGCAGAGGCTTTATCATTGGTTCATTTATGCCAATATTGTCGCCTCTGGAGGTACTGTTGCTGTTGTAGTTGTTATTGCTTTTCACAAATATAATTGATTCCAATTTTTCTTTTAATTCTCTCTTTAATCACAAAAAAAAACAGCTTGCTCGAACAAGAAAGTAGACATTCTATTTCTGTTGGACAGCTCTTCCAGTATTCGTGACGTGAACTTGAAGAAGCAAGTAAATGTTGTGAGATTAATGATACGAAGATTTGACGTGGGTCCCGACAAGACTCGAGTCGGAGTATCTATTTACAGTCACGAATATCTCCCTATATTTAAGATAGGGGAATTGAAAACAAGTGCGGAAGTCCTTTATAACATGAAAAATGTCATTTATATCGGCGGAGGGACAAAGACTGGAAAGGCTCTCGAAAAAGTAAGGACACAATCATTTAATATCGATAAAAAACGTCCTGGGGTAGGCAAAATCCTTGTTGTATTTACCGATGGACAATCAAGCGATTATGAAAAAACTAGAGAAGAAGCTTACCTATTGAAAAAGTCCGGAGTCAAAATATTCGTAGTCAGCATTGGTCCGAATATTGATCCGGTTGAAATCAGAGACATTGCTAGTGAACCTTCCAAGGAGTTCATCCACAATGCAGCAACATTTGATGCAGTGATGCAAAGTACTGAAATTCTAACCCGTAAAACATGCGCAGCTCCGATGCAGAGCACTCCAAAAGACCAGACTTGTAAGTTGCTCATTTGTTTGTTTTTCTTTATTGCTATGAACCTATATGCCTTATACTAAGGCTCAATCAGTATAAGACTATAACTGAATAAGGGGTATTGAATAACTGAATAAGGGGTATTGAATAACTGAATATATTTGTGTATAATTAAAATTACTGATCACTGAATAAGACTGATTAAGGGGTATTGAATAACTGAAAAAAGGGTATTGCAGTAAATGTGATCCCTAAATTCACCCAGGTTATGAAATCCACTAAGTCCAAATTTAATTTTCATTTCTCCCGTATCGACGATATAAAATAACATTAAAATACTGAGATCGATATAATCGACACAATCCGTTTTTACAAATAGATGAACTTCTATCCTTTTCAGAAAACAAAATATATTTTAGATGTCTATTTTAAGACGTGGATTCGTAAAGAAATCCAAAGAAGATTCGCATTTGATGAAAATGCTAGGTGCTTAAATAATTAGAAGACTCTTTGTTGCTGTTGTTGTTAGCTGTTACAGTACTGCTTCATTGCCAAGATTGTTTGAATACAAAATTGCTTATCCAAAAACAACACTGGTCAATCACACAGTAGCCAACTACTCTGATCTGAGTGCTATAGTTTTAATGATTGGATTACAGTCAATTATATTTTTACCAATAATTGGAAACTACCGCAGTAGGCTTACTAACCAATTCCTCTGAGTGACAGAATTAGAGAGAGAGAGAGAGAGGGAGGAGAGAGAGTGAGGGGGAGGAGAGAGAGAGAGAGCATCTATGTGTGTATATGTATATTTGTATACAACAACTATATAATGTGTATGCATCATATGTATGCGTTAAAAATGCATATATGTATTATGTAAACGAAGCGTATGATATGGTGCCTTTCTGTTACTGTTTTTGTGTCATTGGAAGCATTTTTATCATTGACACAAGGAGTTGATGGAATTCTTATACAGCTGAGAATGCATCTATTAATTATAGGCCGTGTGCTTATTTTCAGAAACCAGTCTAGAAATATTTCAAACAAGTATTTATATTATTAGTTTATTTATAGTATAGAATTATTTTAGTCGAATAGTCGATTTATTTTATTAACGATCTAGAGTATGAAGAGCAACAGCTATGACCTTTGCACAACTTCTCAGTCTGGTGATATAGCTTACGAATGGTTGTAGAACAGCTCGTCTATGAAAGAAATCATTGAGGAGCGAATTAAAACAAACGTTTCAGTTATGGTCTAAGAAGGATTGGAGAAAGTAACTAGTGCGGTATCTGAAGGGTAAAACACTTCAGGGGTAGCAAGAACAGAAAAGACAAATGTGTCGGCAACTAGGTAGCTGACAAGAACAATAGTCGATCTAGACCGGACAGAAACCAGAAAATAGGCATGGCAGTGAGTTGTTTGCACTAGTGAGTAAATCTCTGCCATATAGTCTTTTGGGTGAGGTTCCGAATATTCGTGTATGCAGTAGCTGCACTAGCTGTAGTAATAGCAGCAGCAGTAGCAGTAGCAGGAGTAGAAACAATAGCGAGAATGACCCAGATAGAGGAACAGTCCTTCAATATATGTATCATTTTTGTTTTGTAGAGGAGAGAAACTGATCAGAGCTGAAGTGGTTCCTGTTCTTACAAGGGCTTCCTAGTCTCTCGAGCAAAGGTTTGGCAATATTGTATGTGTTAGGGTGTCATAAAAAAATAAAAAGAATGCTATGAAACACTCTCATTAGAGAGATGACTGCTTACAGAGCCAGGTTGATTACGAAATGATGGTTAGGGCATTATGAAATCTTAACAAGAATTCTTTTAACAACGGACAAATAGCACTGTTACAAATTGGAATATAGGAAAATCTGTAGGTTGCAGAGTGCACAAAGGTGTATCCTTTGATACCTTGGTTGTTGATTTGCTGACACGCTTTGGTGAAGGAGCATCACAAATTCGATAATTATTGGTGAATGCATTCGGGTATTATAAACAATGTTATTTTCATGCAGTTTCAACATTAACGTAATTATATTCCAGGGAAGGGTCCAGTCATTTGAATAGCTGTGTGGAAAGGGTAGCAAGTGAATCATCTTTTGCTGCTGGAGCTAATCGTCATAGATTACTTAGTGTTTACACTTAGCTCGTGTAATATATTATCAGGTTAAGTAGTCCATCTTTCAGTGAATGACGGCTATTTTCTCCATCATTTGTAATATAAAAATGTAAATATTCGAAGATATTTAATCTGACGTTCTACTGATTCAGTGAATTCAACGTTTTTCTAGTTCGCCACCGTCTCACCCTTCTTAGTATTACTGCAGTCCCACCACTAGAAATTATTGAAATTTTTCAGATTATTTCAAGCAAAATGAATTTCTTGTTCTGTAAAATTTAAGAGCCACGAATTAACTAAGACTCAGCTTATTAGAGAAACGAATAATATCAAATAGAGACAAAATTAATCACCACATTCAATTCTCAAACTGTTGAATTATCTTGGTTGAATTATCCAGAGTTGATTTCTCATCTTTTGATTGCAAACAATTTATTATAAACTACCGACTTAATAAGCTCGCATCCTCATGGAATTTAACAGGTATGTATTTATAATTATTGTAAGTAATGTAATATTGAATTGTAGAATAGGTTGGCAGTTATACAAAATGCCTTTTTGCATTTAAGTTCCCTTTAATTCTCATATTAAAAATTCTAATTAATCACTTTCACAGGCCTTTGTTTCCCATTGATTATGGTTACCTCCATGTTTAATGGATGAATAAGAAATCTCTGAATAAAGACACTAATCTATCGCATATTGCTCAAACTGCATTTGGAACTGAACTCAAAACTATAAGGCAATGGATTTACAATCCTCCCGTGTATTTCACTGTAATGATCGATTATATAACATGGTGATATTGATGTCACTCGTGCAAAACCCGAAAATTTACAGGAAAATTTATGTTGAAAAGAAGTGGGCAGAGATGGGTCTGGCTCAAAGCTTGTAGTAGAGTGATCTCCAATAAAAATACTACAATGACGAGGTGGAGACATTTAACATGGCAGGCTGATTGGCCATTAGGACTTTGAAAGCTCATAGTTTTGTTTATGAACAGTTCGTACTACCAGTAACAAGAAACAAACCATCAACCCCTTGCTTGGTTGTCGGTTAACACTAACTAGATTATCTGAACTTTTGTTTTAATACAGTAATAAATATTAAAGATGTTATCTTTAATTTATTTTTTAATCAATTTCTTTTATTTTATTTTCAGTGTGCAATGCCACGCAACCAACAGATGTAATATTTATGATCAGCAGAAATCGATTTGGCCAATGGAAAACTAATAAGATTCTCCAAGTAGCTTCTGAGCTTATTAAAAGACTTGGTGCCGGAGGCCCTTTCCAAATTGGTGTTACTTTTGACGAATGTCCTGCAGACCAAGATATATCAGTCGGTTCAATTGATGACACAAATGAACTTATCGAGCGAATGATGAGCGTTAAGTCCAGACCATTAAGTAGTATGTTCCGACGAATTCATGAAGATATATTTTCCAGCGGTGGATCATATTCATCAACAGGTGGGGATGCTCGTAAGGTCGCCTTCGTTTTTATCGACAGTAGTGTAGAATTGGACGAACGTGACCTTTCAGATGAGATAAAAAAAGTTTTATTGGATGGAATCAGTATCTACGCAGTTGCAATAGGCGAGGATATACATATGCCACTTTTATACAGACATGTTGCCAAAGGGGAAAACGTTATTACAGTAAACTCCTACGACACCCTGAAAGATTCTTTGCCATCGCGTTTTATAAGTAGAATCTGTACACGTGCCGCCTCTTCAGGTTTCTTTTCATTGTAGAATATATATATACTATGTTTCGAAAGTTCATCAATTGCTTCCACAGACAACTTTCACACAAGTATTTTAAACTCCATTTTAGGAGATAAACCTTTATTGTTTGAAATTACAATCACAGAAAAGAAAAAGACACAAAAATGACACAACTAGAAACAAGCAGCAAAATTGGAAGCTGAAAATATAGAACTGTTTTTCTTTCGTATGCTTAACATTTCTATGGGATATTTTTTTATATTTTCATATATACAAAACTGTTTGTACTTTATTACAATTTGTACTTTATCGACAATAGTCGTACTTTTTCACCTTCTTCCAATTTATTTTAATACTAAATATGTTCTTCGAAAATAAAAAGAATGGTAAATCAACGTCGTTTAAAACATGAACGAGGAAGATTGAACAAAAATGCGAGATTACGATACAACAGTTTGTCAAAGCCACGTGTTAATACTGTAAAAAAAAAAATGGGCCTTGTGAATGTGTCACCTTTATACAAGTTGCTTCAATGGCTTTGTGAATAATTTCCATGGTACGTGTGTAAGAATTAAACTTTTTAATAAAATGTTATTTTTGTAATGAGAGATTCCATGATTTCTACTGTTGGTTTTGATTTGAAACTATTGCTCTTATCATATGTTTAACAAAATAATTACTTATTTTACTGACCAACGAATATATTCCTATTTCAGAACATGTTACTATAAACTAGCCTCGTTTGTAGATCTACCATGTTAATATAAATATAGATACATTTTATATTTAGAACAAAACAATTGTTCTAAACATCCTGAGATATAAATATATCGCAACACGAAGCCATAATTCATTTCATCACAGGAATTTTCTTATCTTTCCGACAAACAGTTGTTGGAATACAATAGGATATAGCAATGTTTTGTTAATAATATGGCTCCCAGAAGTGAATTTGTCCATTGTAGGAACTGAATCATTAGCAGTTATACTAACAATTTATGTTCCTATGAAATCCTGTAATTAACAGAGAAAGTGAAAGGCTAATTCTGCATTTTTTCCTAGAAAGAATGAAATTCGAAGCTATAATCAGCTTCAGCAAACACTTATAAGATACGGATGGTACAAATATAGCATTGTGTATTAAACCAAACTGGTGTAAAAGATCTCATCACAACATATTTATAATGATTATTGATTCAAAGTGTACGTGATGTATTTCACTTTAAAACTCCTTACAGACAAACACACGTACGCACTCTCACACACATACGCGCGCGCACGCTTGAAGGCAGGGCGCAAGAGTGTCTATGTGGTAAGGCAACAACGTGGCTTCGGTTTTTACTTCCACTATACAGGACAAGTGTCGTCTATTAACTACGGCCTCGAGCAACCAATAACTTGTGAGAATTTCGTAGTAGAAAGTGTTTATATAATACATATATATATGTGTGTGTGTGTGTGTGTGTGTGTGTGTAGGCTTACACACACACATACATATATATGTATATATATATATATATATATATATATATATATATATATATATATATATATATATATATATATATATATATACGTTTATGAATTTGTTTTCCCCGATTCTTGATGTGAAATCATCTGTTGAAACATATATCATTATTATATTTCGAGATGGTCATTTTTTTCTTGAAAAATAAACACACGCACTATATATTCGTTCTACACACTATACAAAGACAGAATGGTGTAAACAGAACTGGAGGAGACATGTGAGATGGAAGAGTCGCTGAAGCGATCACAGGTGTGTGACGAAATATTTCCAGACAATAGACATAAAATAAAACAAAGACAATAATAAATGAGTGAAAAACGAATACGTAGTGCCTGCGTTTATTGACAAAGACAATGATCATCCCGAAATATAACAATATAACGTACGCTCTACTGTTAAGTATACGTTAGTACTCTATCTCTTCTTGAGATTTTATAACTACCTACTTTGCTTCTTGCTAATCAGTGATCGATGGTCATTATGTGTACAATATATCGCTGGCAGAAGCGGATCTTGGCTATCACTCTATTGTGTAGGTGCGCACCACTGACGAAGAGCCAGCTAACTCGAAATTGGGCCAGTCGTGCGATCCTGTTAACTGATGAAGGTTAGTAGGTGTTCGCCCCTCTTGTTAGCGATATATTGTATGTAAAGGATGCAGAATATTGCATCAAAAACCAGCTGGCTGAGAATCTGCCTGGGGTTAAACTAGTAGTAAAATTCACCTGCCACTTTGATGTGGCAACTCGCTCTACTATATATATATATATATATATATATATATATATATATATAAAGTTAGAGCTTACTTGCAAATGGACGCGTGGCGTTCGATAGTATAATAATACAAATGATATATGAGCATATGCATGTATACATACATATATGTACATACCTACATCTACATGTATATATATATATATATATATATATATATATATATATATATATATATATATATATATATATATATATATATCCAAGGATGGATGTACTTGCGTGTGAGAGTGTGTAACTAGATATAATATAGATGTAAACCTATATTTACATGCATGTATGTATGCATCATTCTATGCATTATGTAATTTGTTTCCTTATCGTTGGTCAGTCGTCACAGTTGATACACTCCAGACCCCGCAAAAAGACTTTGTTTTTGATGTATGCAATTTAACTATACTTAACAGAGGTTAGTGATTCTAATAAACATTGGCTGCGATAAGGAGAGGACAAATTACCAAAACATACACAATCAGAACAGGAGATCATCAACGAGTGAAAAACACGTAAACAAGCAACAAGCAAACGAGACAAGCACGGGACAAATTACCAAAAGAAGCCGAACCTCTCCTCAGTTGTCGACTGTTAATTAGTACCTATTTCGAGCTTTCAACGACAACATAGGAAAACTTCATAAACAGTAGCTTCTAGAAATTTTGGAATATAAAATTTCTGGAGAGTTAGAGCTTCGAAAGAACAAACAATGACAGAGAAGACGTACAGAGTAAACAATCGACGAAAACAAACATTAAGGGCCGTGAGGCCCTTAATGTAATGCGTAACGCCTGGGAGAAATTTTGAAAGGATATACAATAAATCCAAGCGAAGGAAATAGTAGAAGAGAAAAAGAGGTGAAAAATGGAGATAGAAAATTACGTCCAGCTAAGAGAGTGAGAGTGTGTATCTAGATATAATACAGATGTAAATCTATATTTACATGTATGTATGTATTTATGTATGTATCATTCTATACATTATGTAATTCGTTTTCTTATCGTTGGTCGGTCGTGACAGTTGATACACTCCAGACCCTGCAAAAAGACTTCGTTTTTGATGTATGCAACTTAACTGTACATAACAGAGGTTAATGAGTGTAATTAACATTGACTGTTGTTTGGAATATATCGGATGCGAGATCGAAGGCTCCAATTCTGGAGGTTCGGACATTTATAATAGAAGAATTTTCTAATACTGACTAGAACTATAAATAGATACCTGCCATATTGAATCTTTTAGGTTTATGTTTGTTTGTAATGTCCTAGAAGTTGTTGTATATTCAAGGGTGTGTTCTAAGTGCACGAACCTATATCCTTTAGATAGATGAGTGATAGAGTAGCCACGACTAAAGAACTTCTTGTTCCAGTCATAACTAGTATCCCTCAAGGAGGGAACTATACTGGAATCTTAGCAATTTAAAGCAGTATGAAAATCTTCAAGTTTTACTTTTCTCCATCAAAAAATTGATTCGGTGTGTCTCTCATGATGATATTGGACAGTTTCTGTATTTAATCTACGCATTCTAACTATATATAAAGTTTTAGAAATTTTCCTTAAGAATAATGGTTAGATTAAAATAAATACACGCTGTAAACAGTCCATTAGCTTCCATCTTTCTTTGGAGTGAGCTTCTGCCTGAAAGAATTTTCGTCTATTTTCCTATATATAAAATAAATTGTTAGTCTGAACGCCAAGTATGGTTACCGATGACAAACCAATATAAGATAAAATAACTTTTAAAATGACACGCCTTTCTGCTTAGTCACAGAAAGATAATCAAGCACTGTAAGGAGCGTTCAGTCATCAAAGTTATATAAAAGATATGTGATTGTATATATATACTTAAGTAAAATACCACTGATATAAACTGCAACAAATGTGCTATTCACTTCTGAAAGACCCAAAGTAATTTTGACTTGACAGCTTAGTATACAGTAAATTATGTTGATCTTGCTTTACTCACGAATAACATTTACTACAGGATAAACTAGTGTTATGTATCTGCTAAATAAAGAATAGTACTAAGAAATGTAAGATGATGTAAAGTATTAAGATAAATGAATTGAAACTGAGAGAATAACACTACAGAAATGATCAGGACAAAAAGACATTATTTCTGAAATTCCCTATGTTTAATTCACTGACCTATATGTGTATATGTGGTGTGGAGTGTGTGTGTATGTGTGTGTGTGTGTGTGTGTGTATGCGTACGTGCGTGTGTGTGTAGTATGTTTCGTGTGTAAAAATTGGTGTTACTGTTACGTTTAGAGGTCCACGTGGATTACCATAGTTCAGTCTGCTTCCAGTAGAGTTGTTAAACAACTACTATACTTAGTAGCATTGCTAGTTACGAAATACAGAGCGAATGTAGGAGAAAGTATGATGAACGCAAGTTAATATTATTAGCTTCTATGTAGTTGCCCCATTATAGTTGTTTAGAAACCTACATTGGATGTTCCAAGTGCATTTGGATGCTTAGTCAGAACGGATCGTCAGGGAACACTTTATTGGATTAAGTTACTAAGAACTAAGGTAACTTAAGGCAATAATGAGTTCCCTGATGATCGATTCTGATTAAGCACTCAAATGCATTTGAGACATCCAATGCAGGTTCCCCAGAGAAACGTATATAGGAACTAATAAAATAAACTTGTGTCTGTATGTATGTCATTAATCAGTTTTATTTCAAGATTTCTTGCCAATAAAGAAAGAGCCGGTTTCTAACCTAGATCCAAGGCTCCTTCACTGGAATATCAACAACAAATCAGTCTCATATATGTTATGCGGTGTTTTCAAAACTGCCATTTCGTGAAAGTATCCAAGCATGTAGCAAATGAAATCTTCACCTAAAGACGTTTTAAAATATTTAAAAACAGCAACCAAGGGAGATAACAACATTAGGATCAGTCAAACGAAATCTTTTAATAATGCAAATTGGAGCCAAGTAGTGAGGTAAGATGGAAGTAACAGATATTGATGCAAGAAGAAACCGGTAGACAGAAAAAAAAAACAGATTAATGAATGAGAAAATAGATGAATGGATCAGCTATTATCATCTGTATAAGCGGGAAATAAATTGATAGAGGTGATAATATTATTTTTCCATATAAAGGAATATTCAACAATTGTCAAAATTACTATATTTCATTTGCTACATACCCGTCACAATTACCGCATTTATTACCAGTTTCCCCTTCTTCTCGCTATATTAAAGTCATTCATAATTCTTTTTACGCAAGAATATACCAAATGTCTGCCGGAAATA
>NC_142931.1:122143121-122168121 GCF_046866305.1 Octopus bimaculoides
TTCCAGTTTGGTGATGGTAGGGTCGGGACAAGGCACGACAGTCAGACGGTATTCGATGACGGATGCAATGTACGCGTTCGCCACCTCCGCCCGACCTTTTAGGGATAGCTTCCTCTCGGCCCATTGCCGATAGATAGATAGATAGATAGATAGATAGATAGATAGATAGATAGATAGATAGATAGATAGATAGATAGATGCATAGTAGGAGAAAATGACTGAAAAGAGAGAATAATACATCCCGCTTTTCTATCTATTTATTTACTATATGTACCTCTATCTCTCATTATCTCTCTGTCTCTCTCTGTCTCCCTTTCTGTGTCTCTCTCTGCATTTACATATATATATATATATATATATATATATATATATATATACAAGCACACATAGAAACATATATATATATAACAAACACACAAACACACACACACATTTATATACATATACATAGGTATAAAAGAGAGAGAAATCTTACGAGAGGGCTAGTGTGAGCTGATCAAACCGACAGACACTCAAGCAAACAGGCAGACAGATATGCAAGCAAATATTAAGTAATTCTTCTAATGATGAGTCGATGAGTATCAAGTTGGAGACTATGATAAAGAAAAGCAGTATGTAAAGAATAAAGGATGTAGTGTTGAAAATATGGCTGGTGGTTTCCAAATACTAACAAAGATAGTTTGTAGTATCTGTTAAAGAATTCATTGAATCTAACTTTTCGAAAGTCTGAAAATAATTACAGAACAGTGGATTTTAGATTTTCTACGAAAATAAAATATAATAAAAATATAAACTCTTGATTTAAAAGTTCGAAATTCGATCAAATATTGATTTTCCTTTTTAATAGCAGTAGAATCGGAATGGTTGAATGACTACAGCACTGGATTTTCAATTCATCTTGGCTAACGAAGGGTGAAAACATTTGCGAATTTTTCTAAGGTTTTTTTTTTTTTTCAGTCCTGGTAAAACGATTCCACTCCCTTAAAAAACAACCACAGATTCCTAAAACCTATGTTTAAGAAAATATAAACATTTTTTGTACGGACGCGAAATAAGAATCATTTTGGAAGTCAGTAAAACAACGTGTACGCAGTCGCATGTCTTGCTTTGCTAAAAATACAGTAGGGAAACAGCACTCACGTCACATCCAATCATCTTTTGAAAGGAAGATCACATTGAATAATGGATTTCATCAGAAAAGAACAAGATACATAGCCTGAAAACGTTTATCAAGTGTCTGTTTCAGTTACTGTGACTTATTAATTTCATTTTTACAGCAAGAGTCTCTTGGAATATTTATACAATACACTTAATTCGATACATCATGGTTCACTTAACTGTTTTGAATTGACCTTGGTCATCTGGAAACTTCCTTGTGACAAACTGGCAGGAGAACAGTCATCACTCATCCTGCCAATTCTCTCGATCCTCTGAAACTAGCCAACCATCCCCTTGGGGATTTAGAGACCATCTATCGTATTTGTTTTTAGTATCAATGGCAAATATATATGTGTGTGTGTGTGTGTGTGTGTGTGTGTGTGTGTGTGTGTGTGTGTGTGTGTGTGTGCGTGTATACATACATATATACATACATACATACATACATACATACATACATACATACATATATACATATATATATATATATATAAAGGTAGATAATAGGTTAATCCTTATAACATAAATAAGCGTTGATGTTTATCTTATAAAAGACATTGGAGTGAAATGATAAATGGTTGTTGACCTAGTTTCTCATCAGAGTTGTTAGACCCAAGACAACTGGTCTATTGCAAACATAAACTGTTCTGTTAGAAATATTATATTCGACTGGTCTGGCAAATAGACTGTTTCATTGCAAAAATACATCGATTATAAATATAAGATTAATTAATAGATGTAAGTATTGAATAAATTAACAGGGTGTCATCTTTTATTGTTCACTTTTCTAATTTTTTCAATTCTTATACGTTTGGATTTAATTGCTGCCTGTTTGCTTGACATATTGCTGCTCTCTGTCCCTGGTTTTACTCGTAACCGATGAACTGTAGTCTTCTGAACATTGCATACAATATGATCGTTGGCAGAATCGTTAGCACGCCGGGCGAAATGCTTAGCGACACTTCACCCGTCTTCACGTTCTGAGTACAAATTCTGGCGAGGTCGACTTTGCTTTTAATCTCTTTCAGGATCAATAAAATAAGTACCAGTTGTGTACTGAGGTCGATGTAATCGACTTGACCCCCCCCCCCTCCAAATTTCAAGCCTTGTGCCTTTAGTAGAAAGGGTTATTATTATTATTATTATTATTATTATTATTATTATTATTATTATTATTATTATTGTTATTAAGGCAGCTTGCAGGCAGAATCGTTAGTGCGCTGGGAAAAATATTTAACAGTATCTCGTCCGTCTTAAAAGCATTCTGAGTTCAAATTCCACCGAGGTCGACTTTACCTTTTATCCTTTCAGGGTCAATAAATTAAGTACCAGTGAAACACTAGGGGGTCGATGTAATCGACTAGTCTCCTCCCATCAAATTTGCTTATAGTAGAAAGGATTATTAATGTTAGTATTATTATACCTTTAGTCGATGGCTCATCGGACAACCAGAATAAGGAATCAGCGAATGGCATCCTGTCACCAGTACTAAATCGTATCCTTAGATACGATACGTAACTACAGTTGATCCAGTCTATCTGTTTGTAAGTTGTTTGGTCGAAGGGTTAACTAGCCACTGTACACACAAATGAATGTTTTGTTAGCTTATGTCAGTAATGTTGAATTCTATCTTGAGAATTTATATATTATAGTTGTAACGAATCATTAAAGATGTGTTAAAGAATTTTCTTTGTCTTCTTATCATTTGTATATACATATATATCTGCATCTGTGTATATTGGTGTATATGTAAATATATATATCCATACACATGCGTATACACAAATACATGTATATTATTTATAAGTATATGTATGTGTGTGAGTTTTTGTATCTATGTTTGTCCCTCACCACCGCTTGACAGCCGTTGTTGGTGTGTTTACGTCCCCGTAACTTAGCAGTTCTACAAAAGTGACTGACAGAATAAGTACCAGGTTATACAAAAAATAATAATTACTGGTGTCGATTCGTTCCACTAAGATTTTTCAGGGAGGTGCCCCAGCAGGACTGCAGTCTAATGACTGAAGCAAGATATACATGCATCGTATATGTATATATATATATATATATATATATATATATATATATATATATATATATATATATATATATATATATATATATATATATATATATATATATATATATATATATATATTGTCCCTGTAACTTAGCGGTTCGGCAAAAGAGATCCGATAGAATAAGTACTAGGCTTGTAGATGGAACAGGGACAACTGAAGAAGGGAAATATTCTTTATGTTCCATGTCTCGTTTTTCTGTTTGTTTTTTTCGGTGTTCGAAAAAAATGTTCGTTTTCTGTCTTCGTCTTTATGTTTTCGTTTCTTACTGTGTTTAACGTTTTTTGTGATGTCCTGTACCCATATATGCATGTATGTATACATATAGATGTAGGTATGTACATATATGTATGGATATATGCATATATTTATATATTATTTACGTTATTATATATATATATATATATATATATATATATATATATATATATATATATATATATATATAGATATATATATATATGTATGTATGTATGTATGTATGTATGCATGTTTTATACACAAACATACACACACACACATATATATACTCGCGTACACATTTACACAAGCCGTATAACAGATATGCATTTTCTAATTAAAACGTTATAAGTTAGTTATTACGTTCTGCTTAATTACGGCTCCAATAATAACGACTAGTACGGCTTAGCCTTAATCATTAACTTTAATTTAGATTTTTACTTTGATATTTTGAATGACGTCAGAGCATTAAGCTATTCAGTTGTAAATATAAGAAGTTTACTGTGAGGCAGTTCTGCTATGAATACCGCAAAACAAATTAGCTATTGAAAAGACACGCTTTTGGCGACGTTATGAACGAGTACAGGAGGTTTCAGAGTGTTCTCTGCGCTGATTGGATGATTGCATGGCAATTCTATTCTTCAACTGCAAAGCAATAATGGCACGAATGAAATGTAAGCATCTCAGATCAAAATGCAGGAATCTGTGCATTGCCTTGTATAAACTCTTAAATTCTTTCTACATCAGTTTGACAAAAAGAAAAGGCATCTCCGCTTCAGTGTGAAACAAAGGGTGATATGTGTACAACATGGAGTTAAGAGTATATTTTAAATGGGATAAAATACAGACATGTGATTAGTAAGTTGCAGGTGAGACTCGCAAGACGGATTCTTTAAGCCGTGCTAACCGGTAGAAGACCTAGGGAGTAGATCAAGAACGAGGTGGTTTGATAAAATCTATCGTAATTAGTCTCGCTTGTGAATCTAACCTGAAAGCCTAATGAGGCTGTTTCTGATAGGACCCTATGAAGGAAGTGAGCGAGGTTTCTACTCCGTCACGATCCTCCTTAGAATAGCATGCGGAGAAGATGAATGGATGGATGGATGGATGGATGGATGGATGGATGGACGGACAGAAACAGGAATGAATGGAGGGAGGGGGGAGGGAGGGAGAGAGAGAGGGAAGGACGAAGGGGTGACTTATTCAGCGTATTGATGATGGAGGCAATTTGGTCCCTTAGAATGTTTAACATGTTACACTGAATTTTAGCTCTGTGCTTGAGATTCTAATTCAGTTACAAGTGTTTTGAGGTGATGAGGTGCCCTAAAGACATGTAGGAAGTCAGAAATTTCAAGCATTCCAATATTGTGACGTCTGGAATTTAAGAAGCGGTTATTTATAAAGTACTTGATATACTTGTCTACAATATATTGTGTCTGCTAAGCCTCACGTTAGCCATCTTCTTGATGACTAAAAGGCATTATTACGCATAATATTCTATAAGCATGAGGCGATGTATTGGCGAGTCGTATGGAAGTTAGACTGTGCACAATATGATTAGTATCCTGGTAGTCGTCTCCCAGGGTTCGAATTCAAATGAGAGTCAAATGACATTCTATTTCTTAAGGCAGCAAGCCATCAGAATCAGCAGGAAAAGTGTTTTATGGCATTTCTTCTGGCTTTAGTGCTAAGTTCAAATATCGTCGTGCTCGACTGTCTTTCATCGTCCCGGTGTCGATAAAATAAGAACTACTTGAGCACTGCGGTTGATGTAATCACTTTACACCTACCGAAAAATTACTGGCCGTGTACCCAAATTTGAAGCTATTATTAGATAATATAAATAAGGTGGTGACCTGTCCGAATTTTTACGGTCTGAGTTCAAATTTCACCGAGGTCGACTTTGTTTTTCATCCTTTTGAGATCGATAACAGAATTACCAGTTGTGCACTGGTGTCAATGTAATCGATTAGTCCCCTGCCTCTTTCAAAATTTCAGGCCTTGTGTCAATGGTCGAAAAGTTTATAAGTATAAATAAATTTGATTTCCATCTTTTGTCTTTAGATCCATCTACCAAATCCTGTTCTTTAAGCTAATCAAAATCAATGCTTTGGCCTACTTTATTTTACGTTTATACCCATAACCAATGGGTGTTACATCATTACTGAAATAACATGCTTTAACAACTTTCATTGAGATTAACTGTGTTTAACTGTCAACAGCCCTGTTGATTTAGCAGTTCTGCATTCACATATTCTTTCCATTCAATTTAGAATTGCAACGCCTTTAGGCGATATTCATTTTATTAATTGATATATGTCGTACCACTAAGTTACGGGCATAAAACGAAATGAAATTCTTGAAAATGTTTTATTCTACTTCAATGGATACATAAACACAAATGCGGAGCCACCATTCATACATGCATGCATACATACATACATACATACATACGTACGTACGCACGCACGCACGCACGCACGCACGCACGTACATACATACATACATATATACATATATACATACATACATATATACATACATACATACATACATACATACATACATACATACATACATACATACATACATACATACATGCATACATACAAGCATCTTGTCAACCCTAGATTAAAGTAGAAGAAATTTGCCCAAGTTGACGGGCAGTCTAATCGGACCAATAACAAAATTGGTTTAGAATTATACTTCTTCACGCTGTAATACTTCACTAGACATGCTTGCATATATCAAAATAACAATTTACGATTTATATTTGCTAACAACCCGAGAGATGAATAAGTAAATGTTGCCGAAGTATCGCATGATAACTTTAAACTAAATAACTTCTTAAACACATGTTGCGTTTACTAGCAAGAACAATAATGGTTATATGACTTAGTAACAATTAACCTTGATTTAGTTTAATTTGATAGGATTCTTTTTGACACGACCTGAAAGCAATGGTATAGCTGTCTATAAATAAAGAATTTATTGTAATGTTGTTATACTCTGAAGACCACTAAACAGATTCGCTATTGAGCAAACGCAAATTCTTTTTACAACGCAATGATTGGTTAACGGTTGTTAATTCTAACTTAATCTTTTTTATCGTCAAAACTGTCTTAACGATACTTCCTGCATGTGATTTGAGTGCATTCTGAGATCATAGGCTGAGAATTTAGGCAAGGACGATACATTTCTGGGGGCCTACAGTTGCTCTTTGTCTTTCAGCAGTTTTCATTGGACCAGAAAAATGTAGCATACCAGGATGCTACAAGATCATTTTAAATGATTGGACTTGGTTATATGTCAGTCTTCTGACTATAATTGTTAGATAGGTACATGCATGGTTATGTAGTTAAGAATCTCGCTTTGCAACCACAAGGATTCCGGTTCAATCCCACTGCGTGGCACATTGGATAAATGTCCCTGGGCCAACTGATTTGTGAGTGGACTTGTTAGACAGAAACTGAGTGAAAGCCTGTCAGTGCGTGTGTGGGGGGTGCGTATGTGAATGTATGTGCGTGTGTGTGTGTGTGGATGTGTGTATGTGAATGTGCGTGTGTATGTGTGGATGTGTATGTGTGTATGTATGTATGTATGTATGTATGTATGTATGTATGTATGTATGTATGTATGTATTCGTCTGTGTATAATACATCTGTGTCTGCGTTTCTTTTCTCCATCCCAATGCTTCTTAGAGAATTAGTTGTTGAAAGAAGGCCCAAAAGAGAAATCCAAATTCTGAGTAAGTATCTCGCTTTATAGTTTCATCGATTACACCAATGACAGGATTTGAGGTCAGATGTTTAAATGTTCTTGACCTTGGTCGTGTTAAGAACCAATACCAATCGGTCATGGAACTCTTGTTGGCTATCACATCTAAATATCCCTGGTGCATACCACACACACACACACACACACACACACACACACACACACACACACACACACATACACACACACACACACACACACACACGCACACGCACACACACACACAAGTGTATATGTGTGCGTTACGCATTCATATATCTATTAGAGTTGTATTCTTTTTCTGGATGTGACGGGGAAGCGTCTTTTTAGTCACTTAATAACTCACAAAAATAGTTTCATTTTCTTTTCATTTATTTCCGAACAGTTGTTTTTATATTTTGGCTCAGGGCCAGTAATTTTGAAGGGAATGAAGTTAGTGGATTACCATGACTCCAGTACATGAAAAAGTACTTTATTTTATCGACCCCGCAAAATGGAAAGCAAAGTTGATTTCAGTAGGGTCTGAATTCAACGTAAATAGCTGTAAGGAACGCCGCTAAGCATCTTTGTGTGATGCGCTAACAGTTCTTCCAGGTTGCCGCCCTATTTTTATTTCTTAATAAATCTCTTTTAATAAGTAAAGTTCCGTTGTACTTCTGCAACCAGGTCACTGAAACAGTTCCTCTGCATCTGTCAGAAATCAGTGGTAATTTTTTATAAGCACCGGTTTTCTTTTTCGTTCTCTTATTTATTTTTACCCTTCTGTTTTCTTTTCTTTCGTTCATTTTATTTTTCCATATATTCGATTTTAATGTATAAAGCAATCCGTTTGCATATTCGTCTGTATTGCGTTTGTGTATGAATACAACTCTAAAATTTTCTCTCTCTTATTACTCTTTTACTTGTTTCAGTCATTTGACTGTGGCCATGCTAGAGCACCGCCTTTAGTCGAGAAAATCGACCCCAGGACTTATTCTTTTGTAAGCCTAGTACTTATTCTATCAGTCTTTTTTGCCGAACCGCTAAGTTACGGGGACGTAAACACACCAGCATCGGTTGTCAAGCGATGTTGGGGGGACAAACACAGACACACAAACATACACACACACACACACACACACACACACACACATATATATATATATATATATATATATATATATATATATATATATATATATATATACCTAAATACGACGGGCTTCTTTCAGTTTCCGTCTACCAAATCCACATGAAGACACTTGCCCAAGGTGCCACACAGTGGGACTGAACCCAGAACCATGTGGTTGGTAAGCAAGCTACTTACCACACAGCCACTCCTACGCCTATTTATTTATTTATTTATTTATTTATTTATTTATTTACTATAATATCGTACGTACAGTATGGTATTTTGGGCAAAGTCATTTACTAAAGCATCGAGTCGACCCGTATCCAGTGAGTGAAAGCGGGTTGACGGAAAGCTGGTAGAAGCACAATCAGACAAGAATTACATTAAATGTACATATTTCTGTCTGAGAGATATATTAAAAGTACAGGTTAAAGCAGGGGTCCTCACTCATTTCTTTTATCTATGGACTCCTTCAATTATTATTTTATTCTGGTGTTTCGATGTTTAAAAACTAGTTTAAAAGAAACTTCTTTCAAAATTCCTATTTTGTTTCTCACACATCAACTTGCATAGGTTGAACTATGTAAAACGTAAGAGAAAGAAACCTAACTGTTTCTTGCAATGCATACCAATACATACATCTAAAGCAAAACTTTTCCTGGGGTTCTTAAAATGCTACTGTGAATTCCTAATTTACTGTTTTGTTGCGTGGACCCCCAAATATCTTATGTGGACCTTTAGGGGCCACATGGACTCCATTTGAGAGTCACTGGGTAAAAGGTACATATGTCAGTCACTTACACGTATGTTCATTCACGAGCAGGTAATGTCGTGGAACGACAGAGATCCACTACAAACAAAATTATTCCCCTTGACTTATCGTATCGTCATGTTTAATTCTGCCCACCCCGCTTTCTCCTGATTTTGCTCTTTCTGTCTCATTCTCTCTCAGTTTCTCTCCCTTTCCAACTACTTTCAACTCTTACTCTTTCAACCTCACTCTGCCTCTAAGGCGACGAGCTGGCAGAAACGTTAGCACGCCGGGCGAAATGCTTAGCGGTATTTCATCTGCCGTTACGTTCTGAGTTCAAATTCCGCCGAGGACGACTTTGCCTTTCATCCTTTCGGGGTCGATAAATTAAGTACCAGTTACGTACTGGGATCGATCTAATTGATTGGCAAAATTCAGACCTAATCCCTTTGTCTGTCCTTGTTTGTCCCCTCTATGTTTAGCCCCTTGTGGGCAATAAAGAAATAAGAAACGTTAGCACGCCGGGTGAAATGCTTAGCGGTATTTCATGTCTTTACGTTGAGTGCAAATTCCGCATAGGTCGACTTTGTCTTTCATCATTTCGGGGGTTGATAAATTAAGTACCAGTTGCATACTAGGGTCGATCTAATCGACTGGCCCCCTCCCCCAAAATTTCGGGCGTTGTGCCTAGAGTAGAAAAGAACCTCACTTTCCCTCAATTTTCTCCTCATCTTCCTCTGCACGGCCACTTCCCAATACCCGAAATTGTTAAAGGAATAAAAGAATATACTTTTCAGATCAGGTATTGATACGAGTTATTGTATCAATAGTTTCAGTGTTGAGTTTTCCGAACGATTAAATTAGATTTTCGTTGGTTCTAGTCTCTTATACTCTTACAATCCATATATTTCCGATTATTTATTTTTTTCCAAAGACTTAGTCAGAGGAGGAATAGCTTCTGTCTGATCTAGTGGGTGGAAAGAAGGAAATTATCCTTACATACCGGATACCAAGCCAAAATTTTAATACTAAAGTGGACTCCCCGCTCCGTGAAAGGCCCACAAAGACCAGAGAGTAGTATCAAATAGGGCGGAGGGGTTACCAAAAACACAATGTAAAGGGTAGAATGGTGAGAGATGAAGCTTATGATTAGAGGAGTAGAAATTATTCTAGAAAGGGATCTACGTTATATGCGTTCAATGATCGCGGCGATGACAACGGCGACGGTAGACGATGAAGACGACGAGGGCGGCATTGATTTTAATTAACAACGATGATGATGATGATGATGATGATGATGATGACGATGTCGACAACGGCAATGATGATGAGGATGAGGGGAGGAGAGGAATGAGGGGAGGAGGGGAATGAGGGGGAGGAGGGGAATGAGGGGGACGAGGGGAATGAGGGGGACGAGGGGGACGAGGACGAGAAGAAGAAGAAGAAGAAGAATAAGAAGCAGAAGAAGAAGAAAAACGGGGAGTGGGAGGATGATTTTGACGATTACAACAGCTGCCGTATTAACATTAAGGGCAGCGGTGGTGACTGCCGATGACGATGACGTTGACGATAGGAAATATTTCAAGTGACAGTATCACAAATATTTTGATATATCCGCTATCTTTCCGGAAATTTCCAATTATATATAGTGTTAACAATGTTTTGTTTACTACACCTAGCGCCGCTCACTGCCTTGCTCGTTTCGTCAAAAGCAGAATCTACCATGAGAAATATCGTTATGCTGGCAGCGCTTCTTGTAAGTAATTCAATTCCTTGTAACATTTATATCATCTATTAAGCAGTTCGTTTCTTCTTGTCTTTGCATTTTCTTTTGATAAATGATATCGTCGTCATTGTTGTTGTTGTTTAACTCTTAATCCATTCTTGATTGAGCTGGCTTATGATTAATGGGGTTCGTGCCGTGAGCATCTCGTCTTTTGTACATCTAGCCACTAGCGTAACTAGCGTGTGTACCGACCGAGGCGGCTCTTCAGTCCCGTCCCCCTCCCCACTAAAATACATATTGCCTACAGCATACCGAAAAGGGTGCCGACCCTATAAAAGTGCCTGCCGGGGCGAACTGTCTCCTCCGCCCCCCCCCCTTTGTTATATGCTTTGTTTTCTTATTATAGTCCTTATTACTGCCACAACACGTTTTCATTATTGAGTTTGAATTTATAATTTTGAATCTGTAACGTCAGATCGAGACAAACCAAAAATGGAATTAATTTCAATACTCGAACTAGTTGGGCGTCATATTATTCTGAGTTGGAAAGATTGTTGGTTTGGTTCTGCATTTCATCCATCTAGCTGTAAATAAAGCAAGCACAACAAATGATCAGACTTATATCCAATGACTATGTTCTTCTTTTCATTAATAATACTTTTCTTGAAGTGGAGGCGCAATGACCCATTGGTTAGGGCAGCGAACTCGCGGTCATAGGATCGCGGTTTCGATTCCCAGACCGGGCGTTGTGAGTGTTTATAGAGCGAAAACACCTAAAGCGCCACGAGGCTCCGGCAGGGGATGGTGGCGAACCCTGCTGTACTCTTTCACCACAACTTTCTCTCACTCTTTCTTCTTGTTTCTGTTGTGTCTGTAATTCAAAGGGTCAGCCTTGTCATGCTGAATATCCCCGGGAACTAAGTTACGGGTACACGTGTCTGTACCACTAAACCACTAAGTCATACCCCTCAGTAATAATTAATATAATCTTCTTTAAGAGAATGTTTTGATTACTGCGTTAATTGCATTCAGAAATCCTCTCCACCTGGTATCCCAATGCTTTATCGATAGCCTTGTAGTGAATTAGGAGTAAGTATTTTAACATAAAAGATAAACTCTCGTTGAGCTGCATTCGTGATCTTGTAATAAGTGTCGGCTGTTTCTGTTTCACTTCATTGTGAAGCTAACAGCATTTGTAAAGACATGTAGATAATAACATTAAATTTCTCATTTATATCAATTTCCTATACTCTTATCACGAATTGCACTCATCTCACACATTTTGAAAATCGCTACCCTTCTTGATAGTTAATTTTCTCTGTAATATATTCATTAACGTCAATATCAATATATTTAGTACTAATTTCAGAAGTTATTGAAAGCTTTGCTTTAACTAACCTGTTTATTTACTTAACTGAAGACATTCGTTATAAAGAGAAACCAGACAGAAAACGATTCATAGTTAGTTTAATTCTTGTCGAAGTTTCAATTAACTCGTAATTTGATTAAATAATTTCAGGAAATGAAATATTTAAATTATGTGTGATAATGAAATATAGTTATTTAGAGGAATGTTGCAAAGAACATCAAAGGAAAATACTCATTGAGTTACAAAGTTACTGACATTATACGACAGTTTAAGTTCAGATATATGAGAGCAATAGGAAATGTTTCACATATCTTTCTCGGTGAATGTTTGACGTAAATATTTCTGATAAACAACAATTTTTTGCTATTATTTTTGAGAAATATGCATTGTTGTCGTTTAGTCCTTGGTCAGACTCGATCAAGCAGATTTATAATCTAAAGCGTTCCCAAGCAGATTTATAATCTAAAGCGTTCCAATGGCTATCGATTCGTCTCTTTAAAGATATTTAGGGCAACAATGTTTTGATGTGCATTTCCTTGAGTTGCTATTTACGAGAGACTTAGCTGCTGTTTCTAGCGTGCGTATCAAACGATCAAGTACAGGATATTTTGTTGTATAGATCATAAAAGGTTTCTGTAACTGTCTCTTAGACAATAGCATTTGCTTTCTATATTTCAATGTCTATAGGAAGTTTATGTATATTTACTACAACATGAGTATGTTCTTGTTTTAACATGTCGAACATGTCGTAGGATTGTAATACAAATTCATCGAAGAAAATGATTTAACAATTTATAAATGCATTTAGACATATAACAGCTTTATTATTTTCCAACTGATTCACCCCGACAGAAGTACACATAGAAAACAGAAACTGCTGGAGGTTAAAAAAATAGGTTTTAATGATGGTTACTAGCAAAATAAAAGCAAAATGTATAACAATACTGAAACATCGTATCTATTGATACCATGTCTCTTTTAATGTGCATTAACTATTGTTTAATATAAAAAAGTCACTGTATAAAAACATTGGTAGAGAGTCGAGTTGAATTCTTTGTACTATTTAGTTGTGGAGGCACAGTGGCCCAGTGGTTAAGGCAGCGGACTCGCGGTCATAGGATCGCGGTTTCGATTCCCAGACCGGGCGTTGTGAGTGTTTACAGAGCGAAAACACCTAAAGCTCCACGGGGATGGTGGCGAACCCTGTTGTACTCTTTCACCACAACTTTCTCTCACTCTTACTTCCTGTTTCTGTTGTGCCTGTAATTGAAAGGGTCAGCCTTGTCACACTGTGTCACGCTGAATATCCCCGAGAACTACGTTAAGGGTACACGTGTCTGTGGAGTGCTCAGCCGCTTGCACGTTAATTTCACGAGCAGGCTGTTCCGTTGATCGAATCGACTGGAACCCTCGACGTCGTAAGCGACGGAGTGCCAACAACAACAGCTATTTAATTAAAACCATTTATGGTTTAAGTTCATATACCGCCGTTTCGACCTTGTCTTCTATCTTTCCGAAGAAGATAATATAAGCAAATACTGGTGCATTACAACCTTAGTTCATCGAAGATAATGCTCAAGGACTCAGTAGGAAGCTAGTTCAATGATTTTGTATCGAAGTGATTTTGACAAGCAAGAATAATGAGACTAAAACGTACCACATAAACAAAACATGGAATATTTACAATTTGCTTCTTAAAACATCTTAAATCTTTCGGTGATCATTCATTTTCTCAGCCGTTTTTAAACTAAAGACAGTTACTCGTTTTTCTTTACGATTTATAATTACTGAAAAGCGAACCTCGGTCATGCTTGCATCCACTCATCCCATACATTACTTGCAACACACATATATGGAAGACTCTGCATTTTATCTGCTAGAAATAGCAGCTAAATCTACCTCGAATCACACATTACGATCAAATGCAAAGTCGACCTCGACGGGACTTTAACTAAGAATGTAAAGGAGCCGTATATTATTATTATTATTATAAATTAACTTTAAATTATGCGATAAAAAAAGGGAATTTCCTGCCCGATCCTATTCAATATGAGGCTGCAGTAGCTTCCCCGAATATTCTGTTTATTTCCGGTAGAGGCGAATATGAATAGGAGCGGATATCTGTGGGCTTAAAGATGATGTGACGAGGGGAATATAGGGATTGACGAAAGAGAGTGCGTTACTTACTATCAATTTGCTGAGAAAAACACACACACATACATACACATGCAATTATTATCTATATGTGTAGGCGCATATATATATGTATATATATATATATATATATATATATATATATATATATATATATATATATATATATATATATATATATATACATATATGGAAACTGATGACTTCTCGTCACCCTAGAATATACCAACAACGTACTTTTCAAGGTAACATGTGATTTAGACCAGCTCCTTAGGCGCTAAATACTCACAGGGTTGGTCTTCTCTGTATACACAACCGAAAAATCCTACCTGATATTTCGAATCTCAATAACCATAGACCTGATCCACAGAGATTACCTAACCCTACTGGTGCATACCTTTTCAAGCACCTGATTCTATCTGAATCCTCATCTTATTTGTGTGTGTGTGTGTGTGTGTGTGTGTGTGTGTGTGTGTGTGTGTGTGTGTGTGTGTGTGTGTGTGTGTGTGTGTGTGTGTGTGTTACATTATATATACATTACTACGATTGACCGCTGACTGAACACTATTCAATTTTTTTCTCCGTGTTTTTCTCCTTGTCTCCGTATTCTTTCTGTTGAAGAGCGTAGCTCGAAACGTTAAAGACTTTCCGTATTCCCAAGCGTCATACTAATACATCCTTTTGTTGTTTACACCACCTGTCCTCGTCTGTTGTTGTTTTTTTCGTACATTCTCCCATATATATATATATATATATATATATATATATATATATATATATATATATATATATATATATATATATATATATATATTACACACGCGCATATATATAAATTTGAACCCTTTAGACTTTAGCTTCTGGAATGAACTGGTCAGAAAAGCTTGTGAGAATCCCCAGAAAAACATGCAAGCCCTCAAGTACTCCATCCGTAGGAAGTAAGAGGAAGACATTGATGAGGAATTCATTAAGAAAGCTTGTCGTGCAGTCAGAAAGAGAGTTAAGGAAATCATTTTCAAAATAGAAGCAACCCTTGATGTCTAAGAGGTAGAATTTCGGCCAGAATTGTCTCAAGCACTTTGAAATAAAACTTTAAGCCTCCATTCGAACTCTATTCCAATCCTTTTTGAGCTCTCAATCCTGAGCTATGGTTAATCATTTATGTCATTTTCGTCCACGATCAACTCCATCACGATCCTTCTGGTAAGCTTGGAGAGTATTCAACAATTTCTCTTGCTCAAAGTAGAGTCCAATAGTGTTGGGTAAAGTCTCTAATAATTGCATTAAGTTATCTTTAAGTATTCCCGAGATACAAAGGTTCGAAGCTGAATCTAAAATTTGGACAATTTTGCTGATACTCCCGGCATGTGTGTGTGTGTCTTTGTATCTGTGTTTGTCCCCACCATCACCGCTTGACAACTGGTGTTGGTGTGTTTACGTCCCCGTAACTTAGAGGTTCGATAAAAGAGACCGATAGAATAAGCACTAGGCTTTTAAAAAGTCCTGGCGTGGATTTGATCAACTAAAACCCTCTAGCATGGCCGCAGTCAAATGACTGACAAAGTAAAAGGATAAAAGAATAATCTGGAAAGGCTTTGGAATCAAGGATTCCGGAACATCGGTGTTGTACATCTACTTCTTTTAACAGATCGCTTCAAGTCGAGGAGACCACATATAAAACATATTATAGCTTACAGTTATAATTTATTATATGTGGATAGTTTTAGATGCGCTATCAAGGACTGAACCATCAATTGACTCATTCCCGTTTTAAGACATTAACAATGAGAGGAAGAATGCAACGTTTCTCATCAGACAGATTACATTTCATCAGAGATATTTAATTTATGTATAATTCATGGAGTATGTTGAAAATGTCTATATCCATCAATGTGATTCTGATTCTTAATATAACCAGCAATTTAAGATTAATACAGATTAGCCGGAAATCTAATGAGATACATCGTATCAAAGTAGGCCGTTTGCAAGAAATTTAAGAAGAACGTTGTATGAATATTGGGTGTAAAACAACCAGGCTACTCCTCTACCATTAATCTAAGTGATATTTTATGATAGCGTATGTTGATGTATTTATGTATTATACACACACACACACACACACACACATGCACAGACATACGCACACACACACACTCATATTCATATATACATATATTCACACTTACATTATATATACATATTCATATATAAATATATGCAGACGTACTTTTAAATATATATATATATATATATATATATATATATATATATATATATATATATATATACATACACACACACACCACACGCATACACACTTATCTAAAACGAAACATAAATGAAGATAAAACAAAGTACGCAAATGCAAATGTATATTAGAACATAGTCACACCTGTATATGTATGTGTATGTATGTCTGTCTATGTTTGCTTGCGTACCAATGCGTAGGTTTACAAAGGTTTGCGATTTTTTGTATGAAATGATATCTTTATAAATTGGAATTTATGACTATATGTCACCTTGACATATATCGTTATTACTGAAGAGAGATACTCTTTTTCTTTATATGAGTGATATTCTAATTTTCGTAAATCCGTACATTCATGCCAATACAATCAAATATAATTCTACAAAATCTGCAAATATTACCAGTTGATTGCTGTAACGGAATTAATATTGGATGAAATGATTATTTTTCAATGAAAAATGTTGAGTTTGTAGAGTCAGAACAAAGTTAAGCACCATCACACAAGGCCCAAATGACAAGAGAATGGATGGCTGACAATTTGCATGATAAAGTCACCCCCAACATTTGACCTTCTAATTTTCCAGATCTCGACCAGATTTGGACCCCACGTAGAGACAATTGTATTATAATTTGGAACAGCCATAACTATTAAATCCGCGCCCGTGTTAGTTGTATATTCGTTTACGTGTTTCTGTCATTAGACTGTGGCGATACAGAGGCTCATCTTGATGGATTTAGTCAAGCAAATCAACCACAGTAATTATTTATTAAACTTTGATACTATCCTATCAGTTCGTTTGCCGAACTACTAAGATTTTAATAAAATATCATGTATGAAAACAGAAAACTATCGAATAAAGAAACAAGAAAAGTGTGCACTTGTTGAATACAGAAATATTTTTTGTTTATTTTGCAGGCGTCAGTTGCTGCTTATGATCGAACAGATGCGTCAAGTAAGAGCTTTTGATACATCCAATTTACATCATTTTGTTTTCTTTTTCACTTCTTTGACAATTACTTTTACGTTTTAATAAAATAGTGAATGCTAGTAACTGCGACACATACAATTAACAGTAAGTTGCCATGAATATTAGCTTGCAATGCTACAAACAACGAATATGATTATATATATATATATTTTAATTCTCATCTTTGTGCAGAGGCGGGATGATGACCAATTCGGTAAATCCAAGGCGTGGTTATTCCTAGTTGATAACTATATTACTTTATTAGATTACTTGTTTGAGTCATTGAACTGCGATCATGCTGAGACATTACTTTCAAGGGTCAAGTCGATCAAATCGCCTGCAGCATTTACTCTATTCGTTTAAGAGAACCTCAAGTACAGTCGTTTTGAAGATAAAGACTGCGGCAAGGGTCTCGGATACCTTTACGTTGGTAGCTTTTCATGGGGCCTTCACTGAGCAGCTGGAGCGTTATAACACGTGCACTGAAATGAGAGGACCTAACTTTGAAGGAGACTAGAGTTCTGTATTTCTTTGAAATTAATAAATGTGTCTCCTGAAAAAGTTTAAAACTTCTGAAATGCATTTTGTATATACTCATGAAGCTGACATTGATAGCCTAACGTGGCAAAGCTAAGTGCTAATAGTTGATATACACAGTGCTTCCTCTTCTAAGTAATGCTAAAAATTATATCTAGATGATGCTGATACACAAATAGCTAGCACAAGCAAAATAAAAATAGCCATTCTTTGACAATAACAAATAACGTTTTCTAACTCGGAATTCAAAGAGAAGACTGTATTCTTTTATTTGTTTCAGTGGAGGGACAATAGTCATGGTGAGGGTCCACCTTGAAGGGTTTGGTTGGTCAAATCGACCCCCAGTATTCGAATTTTTGTGTATTCTATTGATCACTTAGGCCGTAACGCTAAGTAACGAAGACATAAATAAACTGAGAGCGGTTGTCAAGTAGTGGTGAGAACACACAAGGACACGCGCACATTTATATACACAGATACTTATATATGTACATATAAATGTGTTTATGGTGTGTACGTATGTGTGTCTATATAAGTATGTATGTATGGCAAGCATCCACATAGCTTCCTTCCACCAAATTCATTCATGAAGTATTTATCAGTCCTGAGCTATAGTAGAAGACACTTGGCCAAAATGCTGTGCAATGGGGCTGAACCTAAAACCACGTCGCTGGAGGGATAACTTAGCCACACACGCACGGTTTTAGTCAGTTAGATCGGTATATTGTCTTTGCTTCTTCGAGACACAAAGCTGCCCTTCTCCAAAATGAAGGCTGGGCTACTTCACTATTCTCACTTAAAACAACGGAGTAACACGATAATGATTCATTTAACGTATTGGGGGAAACGAAATGATAAGGTTCCAATAATTAAAAAATAGAAGACGCTAATCACTCAGTCGATAGTTTATCAAATTGTATGGTGAAAAAGTACGGTAGCGGTTTCTGTACTGACGCTTATTCTGCACCGTGTCCGTGGAAAACTGAAAACCATCAATACCACTTACGCAACCCATTCTCCAACTAATAAACTGTTACTCCATCGGAGACGACTACGAAAGTTCCAGTTGATCCAATCAATGGAACAGGCTGCTCATGAAATTACTGTGCAAGTGGCTGATCTCCCCACAGACACGCGTACCCATACTCTAGTTCTTAGGAAGATTCAGTGTGATATAGAATGTGTCAAGGCTGGCCCGTTGAAATACAGGTACTACTCATTTTTGCTGCGTGGACTGCTGCAAAGTGAAATATATTGTCTTGCTCAAGGACACAACGTGCTGCCATGAATCGAACTCACGACCTTGAGCCGAGTACCCTAACTACTAAACCACGTGCCTTCACTCTCCAACTAATAGGTACCATCTGGACATACTTCTACAAGCAACATGAGTAGTATCATCTCTAAGTGTGTCTAGAAAAACAAAGAATTAAAAAATGGGATTCGCTGTTCATATTTATTTTCAAGTCGTACTTAAAAACCACCGGGTTGTGCGGCGTTCGGTTTCAATATAGAATAAAGCTCCACCTCCGGATCTAACACGTATAACTAAAATATTGGGAGAAAAAAAAAAACGAATTTATTGAGGATACACGTAACATTCATTCTCCACTTCACGGAATAATCTCCAGCTGTGTGACCTATGTTAAATACGAAGAAGAGAAATACTATATATATTTATTCTTTTAACTAAAGTATGTTAATTACCTTTAAAAAATTTAGTACATTCCGAGTATTTGATCCGTATATAATATAATTATTTGCCTAGCTGATATAACAATCTAATATGAAATGAAAAGAAACTTGCATCCATTCTCATATTATGTTGTCAGTATATACTTATAAGTACGCAACAGCTCAAATTAGCTCCATATGGTTTGCATGGGAGCGTAGGATGCGTCCATTGCATAGATACACGGATATATATATATATATATGTGTGTGTGTGTGTGTGTGTGTGTGTGTGTGTGTGTGTGTGTGTGTGTGTGTGTGTGTGTGTGTGGATGAATGGATGGATACAACACACGCATACACTTCTGAGTATTCTTCTACTGATTTCAATAATTACCTGCAACATTCCTGGGGCATGACCATAAGAGCTTCAGAACATTTTGGGATTGAGTCTTATTTTCTCAATGACCCAACTCTCTTCAGCTGCTCTTTGACTGTTAACGATAGTCATCATGCGTTTTGGGTGGTTGAGTTTTTCGATTCGAGTGATGCAATGGCAGTCGAATGGGTGCGTTGCTTCTGGCAGTATTTAAGTTGGTTGATTTTCTTGTTAATTCTTTTTTATTTTTCTTATATATATACACACATGTATATATACATACATATATATATATGTATGCATGTAAGAACTATATCTTTATATATGTGTGTGCATATATAAATATATATATGTATGGTATATGAATATATATGTATATATATATGTATATATGTATACATATATATATATATGTATGTATACATACATACATATATATATATATGTATGTATGTATGTATGTAAGAAGTATATCTATCTATCTCTCTCTCTCTCTCTCTCTATATATATATATATATATATATATATATATATGTATCTCTCTATATATATATGTATATATATATGTATATATATATATATATATATATATATATATATATATATATATATATATATACATATAGAGTGTCCCAAAGGTCACTGATGAGTTTCAGTTTTTGATAACTACCTTAATTTTACAAAGTAGATCTCACACATGGTTCCAGCAAGATGGAGCAACTGCTCAAACCGCAAAAGAAACAATGCAGTTGCTACGGCAGTTCTTTGGAGAGAGAATAATCTCCCGCTACGGCAATGTCTACTGGCCTTCACATTCCCCAGGATTGACAAACTCGGATTTTTTCTCGTGGGGATACCTGAAAGAGAAGGTTTACCCCCAACAAACTGGAGACCCTGGTACATCTGAAGGAGAACATCAATAGAGAAATCAGAGAAGTGGGGTTTGAAACTCTTGAGGGTGTTACGGTGCATGTTTTAGAAAGAGCTCGTCAGGTGTGCAAAGCGGAAAATGGCTACCATTCAAGCGATGCCATATTTTATATGTGATGTAGTGGTGTTGCAAAATTTGACTTGTGCATATTAATTTCCATTATGTCCTTTACATGGTATCAAAATTTCATGCATTTATTTGTAAAGTTAAGGAAGTTATTAAAAATTGAAACTCATCAGTGAGGTTTGGGACACCCTATATATATGTATGTATATATATATATATATATATATATATATATATATATATATATATATATATACTACATCACTTCTTGATATCCTATTGCTAATTTTGTTTTTATTCACCTTACTTCGAGCTGTGCGGATAATACCGGTCTGACTTGGTGTTTTAACTTAGGTACCTAATTCAACTGAATCTCAGTTATTCATGTGTGTGTGTGTGTGTGTGTGTGTGTGTGTGTGTGTGTGTGTGTGTGTGTGTGTGTGTGCGTGTGTGTGAAGTGTACAGTAGTTGCTTTGATAGATGCCAATATTGGATTAAGTTAATAACTATGGGTTGAAAGATTTGCGACTACCAGGTTAATTCTGTACTTTTGGAAAATGTTTTCAATAAATTTGTATTAATGATGCTTCATCTGTCTCTGAAAATAACCTCTACAATTTACGATTAAATAAAGGTCATCAAAACTATTTTGAGAATCTTTCCTGTTTTTCCTCACTTCACTTTTATTTGAGTATATGAATACTGACGTATGACGTAGTCAAACAACTCAGCGTGGGTGGTGCGGATGGCTGAAAACGTACCCTTTAGATTTTCGTTTGATTGCTAAATATTTTAAGTTTAAGCTTTCGACTTTCGTCTTGGGATAACTTTCTTTTTTAACAGGATAGTGGAAACTGATACGCTGGTTTCATTTCTTATTTTCTTTTTATTATTTCTTTCTTTCTTTCTTATCATTACTATTACTATTAATATTATTATCATTTATTTATTTTTTATTTTTAATATTTGAAGGAAGAGGTTTTGCTGTAGCCTTAGCAGGCCCTCGAAGACATGGTTAACGTACTCTTAATCAGTTGCAAACTGGCGGCTACTGGAAAAAAAAGAGTGTGCAAGAAAAATATTCCAGAAGGCTGACATTCTGATAAGCTATATTAATTCTAGACAATAACCATTATTCTATCTGTGGTATGTGAGCCTCTTCAACAGGGTTGCACTATTGGTTATTACCATGTTTCATATTTCGACATCGAGGCAGTTCGTGAATGGGCAGTTCAGTTGAAAAGCCTCGAGCAGGAAATGAAATTCACGTTTCTACTTTCATGATTTTTTGAAGTGGATTGACAGAGTAAATAAGATAATTACAACAAGGAATAATCTAATCTGTATCCCAAACTCGGTGTACCGTTGCTTTTCTCTAAACTATGCCACTAACCGATGATAATACATAAAAGTTCCTATTAACAGAGTATGGATATTAAAAAAAGTTATGTATAGAAGTTAATGGATGTTGATACTATAACTTTACAGTATGTTTTAAACTGAATTTCGCGATTTCTCAACGAAAACATTAAACGATGCTTTGAATATGATGTAAAGTAACTTATTTTTAACGATTTACTTATGTAGTGAACACCGTATAGTGGGGGAAAGTTGCAGTGAATAGAACTCACAGCCTAGAAAACATAAATTGAAGCTGTTTTGCTTCTTTTTGATTGGTAATAATTCAGTGGTATGAGGACACAGTGTCCTATTTACTTCTCATAAAATCAGATTTCTTAATTAATCATCGATAATTCGGATGAAGATTAAATCACAAAGTGTGTTTAATTCACGTATGCGCGCGATAAATGTATATGTATCCTTATTTTTTTTTAAATGTATTTTCATTTTTTTTTTCCTGTTATGGACCAAATTTTCTATAGGAACGATATTAAAAACGCTTCCAATATATTATTGCTATCGAAGCTTAGAATATAGAGAGACGGAATTAAGAATTATTATTTTTATTCATTTCATCCACTTTGGAAGAGAAAAAGACAAAGTATACCACAGTAGAATTAACACTCAAATTATGACGTCTTCAAAACTAAATATTAAGTTCCAATGTCCAACCATTTTTTCCAACTCGCCATCTTTTTATTTGAGAGAAATTTTAACGACTGCTTTTATGATTTCGTATTTTCTTCTAATTTTTTAAAACAGAATGTACAAAAGATAAAGCAGACATTTTCTTCTTGCTGGATTCGTCAGACAGTACCAGCCAACTCTTTGCAAAACAGAAGATTTTTGTGAATAAGGTCCTGGATTCTTTGGAAGTTGAATACGGCAAAGTCCATATCGGCATTGCAACATTTAGTGATTCATTCTTTCTGAACGTTGATCTGACTTACGATGTTTCCTATCTCAAAATGTACCTCGGCCATATATACCCGATGGGTGGAAGCACGAAAATAGGATCAGCTTTAAAGAGTTTACAAGCCGATGGATTCGGAAGTCACAGAGCGAGACGAACCGCTACCAAAATTGCAATAGTTTTAACAGACGGTCAAAGTTCAGATGATCCGATAGCAGCTGCGAAAACATTAATGGCAAAAAACGTTAAGGTATTCGCTGTTGGTGACACATATATGAACAATCAAGCAGACTTAAGGATGATTGCAAGTCGACCAACAAGCTATTATGTCTTTAATTTGGATTCCCACGACCTGATTGGATCGATCAAGAATGCAGTGCAATGCGTATGTAAGTAATTCAATTCTTATGTAGCATTCTGTCATTAACTGCATAAACATTAGTATGTTCACTCAATCGTACACGCATACACTGACACGTATATATGAAAGAATGAACACACGCACACACACACACACACACACACACACACACGCTGAATATGTATACAGTAATCGCTCGCCATATCGCGCTTCACCTATCGCGGTTTATTATTTAAGCTTACGTCGATTCCTCCATGGTGTTGTTTTGCATTTACAATAAAATAAATATATAGACAAATTATAAAAAATAATTAAAAAAATATACAGTACTGTTTCTACTTCGCAGATTCTCACCTCGTTTTGGAACGTAACACCCGCGATAGCCGAGGGTTTACTGTTGATATATATATATATATATATATATATATATATATATATATATATATATATATATATATATATATATATATATATATATATATATATATATATATATATATATATATATATATATATATATAGATAGATAGATAGATAGATAGATAGATAGGAGCACTCCGTCGGCTACGACAACGAGGGTCCCAGCTGATACGATCAACGGAACAGCTTGCTCCAGAAATTAACTTGCAAGTGGCTGAGCTCTCCACAGACACATGTACCTTTAACGTAGTTCTCATGGAGATTCAGCGTGACGCAGAGTGTGACAAGGCTGGCCCTTTGAAATACAGGTGCTACTCATTTTTGCCAACTGAGTGGACTGGAGCAATGTAAAATAAAGTGTCTTGCTCAAGGGCACAACGCGTCGCCGGGAATTGAACTCACGACCTTACGACAGATAGATAGGTAGATACATAGATACATACATACATACTCACACACACATACGTACAGGTAAGCATCCACACATATACTCCAAATATATATTCGTCCGAAGATGATGATTTCCCCACGTCATTACTCAAAGATTTTATACATGCAAATGTGCGTTTGCGTGCGTGTGGGAGTGCAATCTACATGTTTTGCATGATCAGTGTAAATTTTGTGAATGAATGAATTACTTAAATTTCCAGGATAAAATGAGATTGATTTCTTATGTACAAAACACACGGCCTCAAATTCTTGGCAGTGATTTAGTTAATCGTAGTGAACCAATTTTTGCCTAGTACTTTATTTTATCACTTA
>NC_142931.1:122173121-122180621 GCF_046866305.1 Octopus bimaculoides
GCTGCAAGTATTCAACCACGAAATGCCTGTGTAGGTGAAAGTGAGAGACGCTAAGTAACTGAAGGTAGTTGAAAATTTCAAATACATTGATGCATGGACACAAAGTACTGAAAAAGACATCGTGGCAAGGAAAGCTCTTGCCTAGAGCACATGCCATAAATTGATAGGGGTATGGAGTTCAAAGTTAGCAGGGAAATTGAAAGTGAGGTTGTTTCTGGCAACAGTTAAGTCTCTTCTATATGGGGCTGAAACATGGACGCTCACTAAAGCATTGAAGAAGCAGTAGGACTGTTGTTATACGAGGATGCTTAGAATGGGACTCAACGTTTCCTGGAAGGGACATACAAAACACACCGACTTATACCCGGGACTACCAAAAGTAACATTGAAGATACAGCATAAAAGGATAAGGCTAGCTGGATACTGCATCAGACACACCGATGAAATTGCTAACAAGCTAGTGCTCTGGCAACCAACAGAAGGAAGAACCAAGAGAGGAAGAAGGAAGACGACCTATATCGACAACTTGCTGGAGGATACTGGTATGGAAGGGATACAGGAGCTGAGGGCCATTATGGAAGATCGAGATGAATGGGGAAAACGTTTGGAAAGAGTTTTGGGTCATCCTATGAAACGACCTAGATGAGATAAGATTATTTATGATTTAATGCTAATGAATATTTCTAAGAAACCTCACTGAGGAATTTTGATGGGAAATGATTTAGTCGATTGTATCGAACCCAGTATTTTCCAGATGCCCTATTTTATAGGCCTTTAAAGGATGAAGGAAAAAGTTAACTTCAACGGAATTTTGCTCAAAAGATAAAACCATTCACCGTACTTATAATAACTTTTATAATAATAAAATAACTATCTACGTATTGCCCTAAAACATACACACATATGTATGTATATATGTTTTATATGTGTATGTATGTATGTATGTATGTATGTATGTATAAAACATACATACATACATATGTAATATTTTATCTATATATAAGTGTATCTCTTTCTCTCTCTCTCTCTCTCTCTCTATATATATATATATATATATATATATATATATATATATATATATATATATATATATATATATATATATATATATTTGTTTTGCAAGATTTTTGATGTGAAATCGTGTGTTGAAACAGATGTTGTTGTACTTGGGGATGGTCATATTGCCAGTTTAGCCAATAAAAACACACGCACTGTATATTTGGTGTTAATTTGCTTCAGCTTTATATTACATTAATCTTAATCTTATTTCGGCCAGAGTTCTTTCGTCACACTTCTGTGACCTCATCAGTGGTCCTTTGTTTCCTTCCTTTGATGAGGTCACAGAAGTGTGACGAAAGAACTCTGGCCGAAATAAGATTAAGATTAATGTAATATAAAGCTGAAGCAAATTAACACCAAATATACAGTGCGTGTGTTTTTATTGGCTAAACTGGCAATATGACCATCCCCAAGTACAACAATATATATATATATATATATTGATTTGTGCCAACGTCCGAACTTCTCGGTCCTTGAAAGGGAGGGTAACTTCTACTGATTATTATTTTTTTAAATCTCTCTCTCTCTCTTCTCTCTCTCTCTCTCTCTCTCTCTCTCTCTCTCTCACACACACACACACACACACACACACACACACACACACACACACACACACACACGCATAATATTTCATTTTTTATGTTAAATTATAATAAAAACAATTTTACGTTAAGCTGAACTTTTGTATAGCAGAAAGTCATTATTCTCTAAGAATAATATTGAGAGTGACTTCGAAGTTAATAGGTGTCGACCATGACAACACACTTAAGTTATTTTTAATATTCTTTTTAATTACTGACCACGAGAGTACACTCCCTTGCTTAAATGCCGTTGCTACTAATAAGAAGAGTAGAGTCCCTTAGATGTGGTGGTACTCAATTTCTGTCAGGTGCCTGGCTAACATTCGTTTGTTCCATTCTTCTATTCGTTTCAGCCCTAAGGGTGTGGCCATGCTGGAGCACCGCCAGTAAAATCATTTTTCCAAAGGCCATTTTATGCGACTGGTTTTTGCGGCCCTCTTTCTACAATTTTTTTTCTTGTACTTATTTCAGTCATTGGAGTGCGGACATGCTGCGGCACCACCTTAAAGGGTTTTGTCGAACAAATCGAGACCAGTACTTATTTTTAAGTCGGGTACTTATTCCATTTGGTCCTTCTATTGACACGGGGATGTAAACGGGATATAAACAAACAAACACACGTTGTCAAAGGGTGGGAGACAAGCGTAAACACAAAGAGATATACACATATACGCATTTTCTTCATAATTGTGAGTGAACCACTTAAGCGATCAGGAGGTTAACGAGTAGAGCAGAATGTAAATGATTAATATAAGATATGGACTCAAAGAACACAGAAAGCTCTTCTCATGAACTGTGCCTAACAGTCCACTTAGTAATCAATTACAAAACCATGTAATGGAGGGGGACCATGTAATTGAAAATCCAGACTTCGACAGTACGCATGCTACATACATACATACATAGATATGTGTATATATGTATGTAGGTAGGTATAAACTTTTACTTTATAACTTACTTCTTGCAGTGTCGATCTAATATTAACTACAAAGGTCTCCTGGACTTTTGTCTTCGTATTTGATTTCACTTTTTTGTAACTTTATTTGCTGCACCTCCGCCCATCCCCACGTACCTACCCCCCCCCCCCATATATATATATATATATATATATATATATAGCACCCCGTTTTAGTTTTATCTTCAACACTATATTTTCCTATACCACTTCTCTGCTCTTTGTCCAACGCGACCATGGTAATCAGTCATGGGTATCAGCATACCACCCTTGAAGTACACTGCAGCTGGTCGTTTGCAGAGTGCTGTAGATCTCCTCAGTATTCTTTTCTACTCAAGGCACAAGGCCCGAAAATTTGGGGAGGGGTCAGTCGATTAGATCGACCTCAGTACACAACTGGTACTTAATTTTTCGACCCCCGAAAGGATGAAAGGCAAAGTCGACCTCAGCAGAATTTGAACTCAGAACATAAAGACAGACGAAATACCGCTAAGCATTTTGCCCGGCATGCTAACGTTTCTGCCAGCTCGCCAGCTCGCCGCCTCTTAATTTTAATTTGTACTATCAGTATTGATCAACGAAGTGGAGGTGCAATTGTCCAGTGGTTAGGGCAGCGGACTCGCGGTCATAGGATCGCGGTTTCGATTCCCAGACCGGGCGTTGTGAGTGTTTATTGAGCGAAAACACCTAAAGCTCCACGAGGCTCCGGCAGGGGATGGTGGCGAACCCTGCTGTACTCTTTCACCACAACTTTCTCTCACTCTTACTTCCTGTTTCTGTTGTGCCTGTAATTCAAAGGGTCAGCCTTGTCACACTGTGTCACGCTGAATATCCCCGAGAACTACGTTAAGGGTACACGTGTTTGTGGAGTGCTCGGCCACTTGCACGTTAATTTCACGAGCAGGCTGTTCCGTTGATCGGATCAACTGGAACCCTCGACGTCGTAAGCGACGGAGTGCCAACTAACTAAATTGATCAACGTAAGGGCATAATTACTGATCTAAGAGGTATAACACCACTTCACGATGGGAAATATCAAACTCGTAAACCTCATAAGCCCCAAATCTCGGGCCTTGTGCCTAGAGTAGTTGGTTCTTGATCTAATATAGCCATGATTCTGTTTTTGATAATAAAACCAACTCCGGACACGCATTTCTGCTCCGCTAATTTATCATTTCTTAAGAAGATACATCCATACCCACGATACAGTTATGTTCTGACAGTCTGATCTCACAAACGACAACGACTGTATTTTTCCAACTCGAGTGCCGCGGGTATGGCAAGCATCTGTGTTCAATCAGCTCCTTCTCTCTCTTGCAACTCAGATCCACTTAAAGTAAAATGTTCGCTGGTAGCGATCCAGTACATTCCTTCGTCATCATGGTGGTTATCGATCTGGTGTACTTTTTATTAGTATCAGTCACTTGGCCAGTTGTATTATGTGCTGGATTTATCAAGCCAAATCCTTGCACACACTACGAGTTTGATATGATAAATCCTGCACAGACTAGTTAAATGTGTATAAATATATTTAATGCAGGCGCTGAGTGATGCATATTTGTATAGACGTGTGATTCTATTTGTATCTACGCGCAGTTTGATGAATGATTTTTCACAGAAGAACAAACGAATTGGGCATTCTGTTTTCGAAATGCTTATAACGTATATTTTCTCGATCTTTGTCTATTTCAGATTGTTCAGTATTGCACAACATTAACTTACAGTTCCTTATTGATACTCCGAGTTATAGCCAGAAGACTTCCTTAAAGCTCATCAACTTTGTTGCGGAAACCTCTGCAATGCTGAAAGAGACGAATGCAGAGTTTGCTCTAGGAGTGAACTTTGGTGTCATGGGGCACCAAGATATAGCTCCGAATTATCACACACAATTGGCTCTCAAAAATATCAGTAGTTTCCGTTTTTATAAACAAGTCGGGATGATTGATTCTTTTCTAAGTTTCTTAGCAAAAGGACGACTGGACAGAAATCAGAGAACTCTTTTAATAATATTTATTGACGAAAGTGCCGAACCTTTGAAAGAACTCAGAGACAAGATTGAACGTTTAAAACTAAAATATAGAGGGCTTTTCTCTTTTTTCATTATAACATTTGGACCTTCGGTTAACAGACATGTGGCAAGAAGTATGGCAAGTAATCTGAGTTTTTACTTTCATATCCCAGATGTTCGCTATATGGAAGTCAGTCACGAAGATTTCGTGAAACTTCTTTGCGGGTCTTCTGCTTCTTATTATAATAAAAACTTCAAATAATCAATCAATCCAAAATATATTAGTTTTTTAAAACAAATTATTTGTCTCTCTTGCCCTCTCTATCCTACTCATATATGTATATATATCACACATATGTGTGTGTTCCTGCACAAAATCTCTCATAATGATGGGATATATTACGTTTATAATTAGTATACACTTTCCTTGAAAATGTCCTTCTTCAAGCCCCGGTTACTTGTTGCATTTGATATATTTTGCATCGAAGGCGGCGAGCTGGCAGAATCGTTAGCACGCCGGGCGAAATGCTTAGCGGTATTTTCGTCTGTCTTTACGTTCTGAGTTCAAATTCTGTCGAGGTCGACTTTGCCTTTCATCCTTTCAGGGTTGATAAATTAAGTAGCAGTTGCGTACTGGGGTCGATCTAATCGATTGGCAAAATTCGGGCCTTGTACCTAGAGTAGAAAAGGATATATGTTCCATCGTTATGAAACACTCTATGAGCTGTGTGTGTGTGTGTGTGTGTGTGTGTGTGAGAGAGAGAGAGAGAGAGAGAGAGAGAGAGATACAGACAGACAGACAGACAGTGAGGGTGCTTAAGGCATGGCATGCTTACCATTATGAAGCGGCATGGTCGTTCGATTGATCGAGCACTGTATAAAAAAGCTAATTAGTCTTTTTCTCAGTTTGTCGGGGTTATGACTATTCATGTGACGAAATACGCTACGTTTGTCTTCTT
This sequence comes from Octopus bimaculoides, assembly GCF_046866305.1. Taxonomy (NCBI): domain Eukaryota; kingdom Metazoa; phylum Mollusca; class Cephalopoda; order Octopoda; family Octopodidae; genus Octopus; species Octopus bimaculoides. Next base: position 122,178,684 of record NC_142931.1, read on the forward strand.
TGTAAACTCTTTTGTTGGCGAACGGTGTTCTTTTATTCAGTGTCTCAAAGACGTATCAGACCAAATCCGAAATCTGCTTCGTCGCAGCAGCTTCTCACCAACCAAATAATTAGGTAATTAAACTCTACAGCACATATTGAGTACTTTCGTTGCCCCTTACAAACAGCGTACATACGCACACATATATCCATCCATCCATCCATCCATCCATACATACATACATACATACATGCATGCATGCATGCGTGCATACATACATACATACATACATACATACATACATACATGATGGCTGCCCCCTCGTTATCGAGTATGGCCATTGCACGAAGCTTAACTTAACGGTGCTGTGATCGAATGTGACTTTTTAGCCCAGCTAAAGATCTACAATGTCTTACATAGAGTTGGCATCCAAAACCTTTACTGGCAATAGCTGGCTGTTGTTGTAATTGGGCTCTACGTACCTTTGCATGTTGTTTAAGTCCTCCTGCTGAATCACACTCCCTTCCACATGCCCGACAGACATGATTAGTATGGTGTGTAGCATCATCACCAGCGGCCTGGTAGTCAATCATCAGTCTTGCTTTATGACTACGAAGATGACTCATAAGCCCAGCTTTACTGAGGCACGGTCTTGCACAGACACTGCATGTCAGTGTCATAGGAAGACCCTTGCCATCTGGAAGTGCAACAACAATGCCCTTCCTGACATCCCTCCTTAATTTCTCATGTGCAATTCGTGATTTCTCAAAGATAGTTGTCCCCTCATGCATACATTCATAAATGTATACACAAGAGCATACATATATGCATGCATACATAAAACATACATACATACATACATACATGGTGTTTGTTCCATCTCCGTAGATGCTCTCTTCTTGTGCACCGTTGCTGTCAATAGCATTTTTGATTTACCATCCATGACATCTCAGACGACTATTCAGACCCATTGACATCTGCATGGTTTGAAACAAAGGCGACAGACGAAAATTGTAATTTATTGTGCGCTTCCAACTGGTTAGGTCAGCACAACACCATCACTCCTCCGTTGACATAGGACTTTCAGTAGATGGAATGAATAAATAAGGTCACCCTAAAGGGACATATTTGTACGTTTTCAGATTATTCAAATAAACGCTTGTGCAACACCATTACTAGTTTCTGAGTTTCTATGATTAGTTCTTGTGACAGGTCCGATGGAGATAACCAGTAATCACATTAAACCGCAGGTCTTCCTCAGAGTGCCCCTCTCCTTGAAGGATGTAAAATCACTCCTAGTGATTTTACTGCCCCCCCCCCCTGACACCAACAAAGGGCATTTCAGCATCTCCACACGCAGAATCAATGCCATCATTTATGCAAGTTAACCCATAGCTTGAACCTGACAGGTGCTGCTACTACTCCGGGTCAGCATACGACTGAGAACAAGAGTTGCAAAGAGGTGGTTCCACACTCCTCAAAGCCTTTGAATTCCTGAATCAGAACCCATCTATCGGATGCAGTTTAATGTCATACCAAGGACTATATATAATTCTCTCTCACTCCCCCTCTCTCTCTGTCTCTCTGTCTCTCTCTCTTTCTCTTTCTCTCTCTCTCTCTCTCCCTCTTTCTCTCTCTCTCTCTCTCTTTTTCTTTTCTCTCTCTCGTCTCTCTCTCTCGTTCTTTCTCTCTCTCTTTCTTTTCTCTCCCTCTCTTCTCTCTCTCTCTCTCTTTATATATATATATATATATATATATATATATATATATATATATATATATATATATACATAGAGAGAGAGAGATAAATAAAGAAAGAAAGAAAGAAAGAAAGAAAGAGCAAATGGCTATGGTCAGGCTGGGTGTGAAGATGGGGTATTACCAGAGAAGCACAGGACCCGAATACTGGGCTATCAACACTGTCGGGATCCAAGCCAAGGCTGGAATACTCCAAGTGTA
>NC_142931.1:122185621-122203121 GCF_046866305.1 Octopus bimaculoides
TTTTTGTTTTTCTACTTGGCACTCGATGTCTGAAAAGAAGTAAAATTTATTCAATTTTCAAACACGATAAACAAGAGTACTTGAGGAATAGGAGAGTTACAGAAATATTCTAAAATAAATAAATAAATAGCATAAAACACTATGACAAAAAAAGGATTTTGGAATTAATTCAAATGATATTGGAAAGAAATGAACGAACAAATGATAGATAGATAGATAGATAGATACATTTCTTTTATTAGCCACACAGGGCTCAACGAAGATGGGACAAATACAATGTAGAGCTTTTCTTTTTGGGAGGGGGAAGAAAAAAAAAGGGGGGGTCGATAAAAAGGGATCGTAGGAAGGAAAAGGGGGTAGTTCGATCAAAAGGGATAAAAAAAAGGGCGATCAATAGGGATCGTGTATCACACAGTAATGTTCTCGTGTAAAAAGAGGGGAGGACAGTTTAGGTTTAGCCGTGGAAGGAAAAGCCTACGGAAAAGACCACGGTAACCTTGGTCAATATTCTCATTGAAGAAACTATAACAGTAAGTGACTCTCTTTTGCCTTTTTGTTTTCTTTTTTTTCTTGGATTTTTTTTTTTTTTTTTTTTTTTAGTTCATAGGATTATGCTCAAGATGGCTCCGTCGTTCACACGTGCCATCCTTGCTACATTCACCCATCTTTTTTTGAAGCATTCACTAGACAAGACTTCCCTTTCTACTCTCACCTTCCTCTTTAGGTGATACTTGAAGAAGTTGATGAGAGATTGCCCAGAGAGGAAAGTCTTTGTCTCTAGACCTTTCAGACGCGTCCACCATACACATTCTTTCGCCATAGCCACAAGTACGATGAAAATAGCTCTTCCTTTCCGTTTAAAGGAAGGAGACGCGACAATATTCACGATAGACTCGGCTGATAGACCGACTCGTCCCACACGCGATAGCAGTTGTTCGACGTAAGCCCACAGCTCGGAAATGGTAGGACACTGTACGAGTGCGTGCAGAACGGTTTCGTCGCTCTGCCGGCATCTCGGACAGGTCGGCCCCGTGTTTCTCGAGCCATGCCTGTAGAGCTTATCCTGAACGGGTAGTGCTTCTCGATAGCACTGCTAGGCCAGGGATCTCTGGAAGTTGTCCATAGGTCCCGGTCCGAAGGTCGTCTTAAACAGGCGGGTCAGGTATTCCTCGTCGACGCCCAGGTTCGCCCCGAGATCGTCGTCGTACCTTCCCTCCACTAATCCACTATAGAATGCGTTAGTTGTGATGCAGTCGCTCAAGGTTGACCCGGGTTGTTGGAGTTGCCGAAGAGCAGCGCGACACTCGCGGTGCCATTCGCCCTTCCTCGGCCTCTTCTTTATCCACGACTGCAGTTCGGTCATGGAGACGAGCTGCGGGAAAGCGCGCCGCACAAACGGCGACCACACCTGTTCACCGTTGTCTACGTAGAGCCGGAGATGTCGCAGTCTCAGCGCGTGTCTGCGCATCATCAACCACGGCATGCCCAGTCCTCCTTTTAACGGGTGTTGGCAGCAAACGGATCGCCTAACCATCGGAACGCTTCCTTTCCACAAGAAGCGGAAGAGGATGCGCTCCAGTTTGGTGATGGTAGGGTCGGGACAAGGAACGACGGTCAGGCGGTAGTAGATGACGGACGCGATGTACGTGTTCGCCACCTCCGCCCGACCTTTCAGGGAAAGCTTCCTCTCGGCCCATTGCCGGGCTAGAGTGGCCACCCTTCTCGTTATCTCGTCCCAGTTCTTCTCCGTTTGGAGGTCTGGACCAAACCAGACCCCGAGCAACTCAACCGGACCGTCAGTCCAACGTCCCACGACAGAGGCGCTGTTTGACGGCATAGATAGATAGATAGATAGATAGATAGATAGATAGATAGATAGATAGATAGATAGATAGATAGATAGATAGATACATTTCTTTTATTAGCCACACAGGGCTCAACGAAGATGGGACAAATACAATGTAGAGCTTTTCTTTTTGGGAGGGGGAAGGAAGGGAAAAAAAAAGAAAAAAAAAATTGGTGGTGTCAATCAAAAGGGATCGTAGGAAGGGAAAAAGGGGGAGTTCGATCAAAAGGGATCGCAAAAAAAAAAAAAAAAGGAAAGGCCGATCAATAGGGATCGTGTGTCACACAGTAATGTTCTCGTGTAAAAAGAGGGGAGGACAGTTTAGGTTTAGCCGTGGAAGGAAAAGCCTACGGAAAAGACCACGGTAACCTTGGTCAATATTCTCATTGAAGAAACTATAACAGTAAGTGACTCTCTTTTGCCTTTTTGTTTTTTGTTTTTTTCTTGTTCATAGGGTTATGCTCAAGATGGCTCCGTCGTTCACACGTGCCATCCTTGCTACATTCACCCATCTTTTTTTGAAGCATTCACTAGACAAGACTTCCCTTTCTACTCTCACCTTCCTCTTCAGGTGATACTTGAAGAAGTTGATGAGAGATTGCCCAGAGAGGAAAGTCTTTGTCTCTAGACCTTTCAGACGCGTCCACCATACACATTCTTTCGCCATAGCCACAAGTACGATGAAAATAGCTCTTCCTTCCCGTTTAAAGGAAGGAGACGCGACAATATTCACGATAGACTCGGCTGATAGACCGACTCGTCCCACACGCGATAGCAGTTGTTCGACGTAAGCCCACAGCTCGGAAATGGTGGGACACTGTACGAGTGCGTGCAGAACGGTTTCGTCGCTCTGCCGGCATCTCGGACAGGTCGGCCCCGTGTTTCTCGAGCCACGCCCAGGTTCGCCCCGAGATCGTCGTCGTACCTTCCCTCCACTAATCCACTATAGAATGCGTTAGTTGTGATGCAGTCGCTCAAGGTTGACCCGGGTTGTTGGAGTTGCCGAAGAGCAGCGCGACACTCGCGGTGCCATTCGCCTTTCCTCGGCCTCTTCTTGATCCATGACTGCAGTTCGGTCATGGAGACGAGCTGCGGGAAAGCGCGCTGCACAAACGGTGACCACACCTGTTCACCGCTGTCTACGTAGAGCCGGAGATGTCGCAGTCTCAGCGCGTGTCTGCGCATCATCAACCACGGCATGCCCAGTCCTCGTTTTAACGGGTGTTGGCAGCAAACGGATCGCCTAACCATCGGAACGCTTCCTTTCCACAAGAAGCGGAAGAGGATGCGCTCCAGTTTGGTGATGGTAGGGTCGGGACAAGGAACGACGGTCAGGCGGTAGTAGATGACGGACGCGATGTACGTGTTCGCCACCTCCGCCCGACCTTTCAGGGAAAGCTTCCTCTCGGCCCATTGCCGGGCTAGAGTGGCCACCCTTCTCGTTATCTCGTCCCAGTTCTTCTCCGTTTGGAGGTCTGGACCAAACCAGACCCCGAACATCTCAACCGGACCGTCAGTCCAACGTCCTACGACGGAGGCGCTACTTGACGGCATGGGCTTGCTTCTCCAGGTGCCGAGCCGCAAGCCCACTGACTTATCCCGGTTGATTTTCGCTCCCGTTACCGCTTCGTAGTTTCTCAGTGTCTCGCCGACAAGCTCGATGTGCTTTTGGCTAGACACTATGACGGTGACGTCGTCCGCGTATGCCGACACGCTCGTCCCGCATCCCAACTCTCGCGGGATGCCCCTCAGCGTCGCCAGCTTCCGCAGTAGTGGCTCGAGAGTCAACACGTACAGAAGCGACGAGAGGGGGCATCCCTGACGGACCGAACGTGCAATGTCGAAGGGTCTTGATAGATGCCCATTGACGCGAACTACCGAACGGATGCCTCTGTACAAGGCAGCCATCCAGCCGCGGAAAATGGGACCGAAGCCGGCCGCTATGAGGACAGCCTCCAAGTATTGATGGTCTACCCTATCGAAAGCTTTCGATTGATCTAAATTGATCAGGGCCCCACCCATGCCAGGTTTTTTACCTACCCTCTCTATGATGTAGATGGAGGTTGTCATGGATGCTCCTGCCCGGCACCGCGCACGTTTGCGCCTTGCCGATCAGTTTCTCGATGACAAGCGCCAACCGCTTGGCTAACACCTTGGCCAAAATTTTCAAGTCTGCATTGAGCAGAGTGATGGGCCTAAAGTTATCTATGACGTCCCACTTGTTTGGATGTTTCTTCAGCAGCGTTACGGCTCCTCGACTCACAAAACCGGGAATGCTCCCGTTTTGCTGCCAGTTGCAGTACACCGCCACCAAGACGTCTCCAAACAAGTCTGGCATACAGTTGTAAAGCTCGTAGGGCAGACCATCCAAACCCGGAGATTTGTCCCTCGAGCATCCCGCCATCGCGTCCCTCACTTCCGCCGCCGTGATGGCACCTTCGCAGCACTCCGCCTCTCTTGCCGAGAGTCGTGGCAGGCTGTGCAGGTAGGCACTGAAGTCCACCCTGCGTTCTCTCTCGCCATTCGTCCCAAACAGTCGAGCAAAGTGCCGCTGAAAGGCCTCACACATTTTGCTTGGCTTGAGCAGTTCGCGCCCCTGTTCGCCCACCAGAGACCGAATGGTGGCTTTGTTGCCCTGTTGCGCCTCCGCCACCCGGGCCTCTCGTGCGGCTCCAACACCTTCGTTTCTTAGAGCACGCATCCTAGCCCTGACAACGCACCCTTCGTGTTTGGCGTTGAAGTGTTGGTCAAGGGCCAACCTCGCCGCCAAAACGTCGGATGCGATGCCACTTCTAATTGCCTCTTCTAGCTTCTTAACTAGCTCACCCTCTACTCTGTTTCTGTCTATGGCTAGTGCTTTGCTATACCTAACCGCTTCTGCTTTTATTGCTCTCTTGAGGGCAAACCACCATTTGTTATTGATGATGGCTCCTGTCAAAGCCCTCTTTACTAACGTGCTAATCCGGTCTCTGAAAACTTGTCTCGACGGGAAAGACGCGTTTAGTTTCCAGTAACCGGAGCCCTGCCTATGTGTCTTATCTAAGTCTAGCGTACACGTCACAAGTTTGTGATCCGTGTAGCTGACTATGTGAAATTGTGGACACCCTATGCTATCTCTATCTACTCTCCTACACAGTATTCTATCTAGATACGATCTCGACGACCCGATGCGGTTTGTCCATGTCCACATTGGCGCATTCGGGTAATCGAGTCGGTACCTGTCAGACAGTTGAAAGCGTCTGAGCAGGTCTTTGAGGCATTTGCATCCCCGTCTATTCCTATCTCTGCCCACATAGTCTAGATGCGTGTCCAAGGTAGCATTCCAATCCCCCACTAAAAGTAAAGGACGAGACGTTCCTAGGAATACTTCTAGACGTCGAAAGAAATCCGGCCTACCTGTTAAAGGTGGTGCGTATACTGATATGAGTCGAAAAGCACACCCATCGCTGCCATCGACATCCAGAACAACCAATCTACCCTCCGGGTCTATGAATACTGTCTTTACTTCGAGATCCAGACTCTTGCGAAAGAGTACCGCCGTGCCACTACCGCCCATTCTCGGCAGACAGGGAGAAAAATAAATGTTAAACTGTCTGCCAAACATGGACGATAGGGCCCGCGGATCATGGAGTCTGGTCTCGCTTATGGCTATGATTTCTAGTTTATGTGACTTTATGTCATTTAGGAGGTACCCTTGTTTCCAAGGAGACCCCAAGCCACGCGCATTTACACAACCAATCTTGAGCATCATTTTGATTTGAGTGTTAAAGTTTTATAAAGAGAGTCACTTACCGTTTGAGAGTTTTTGTGTCTCCTCCTTCGGGTTTTCTTCGAGGAGATCACTATATAGTTTTTTGGCCAGGTATTTTTGGCATTTGCCAACTGCCTTTGGAAAAATAGATTTTAGTGTGTGGTGCAGGGTTGGTGTTATGTGTAGTATTTTGATGTGTTCTGGCGGTGTTGTGTATGGGTGGTTGCTGGTTTTTATGTCTTCGTTTGTTATGTTTGTTTTTGTGTTGATGTATTCCATCAACTCTGAGTTTTTTGTGTTGATGGCATTGAGCATTGTGTGTGTACTTGCTTTTGGGGTTTTGTTGCTTGTGTTGTAGTTGTGTGTGCTTGTGTTGGTGTCTGGAGTGTTTTAGGGAGTTGTGTATCTCCCTGCTTTGTTTGTGTTTGCTTTTCTTTTCTTGCTCCTCTTCCTCCTTCCTTTCTGGGCTATTTGCCATTCCTCATTACTTTCATCTTCCGACGAAGGTTCTGAGGAATCGGAAGGGGGTAGGGGAAAATTGTGAGCGTCTGTGTGTGCTTGTGTGAGTGGTTGTGTTGCTGTTTTTGTTGGTGCTGATGGCTTGTTATTTGTGTGAGGTGTGTGTGATGTGGGGGAGGGGGAAACAGTCTTGGAATTTTCTTTCTTTTCCCCTGCTTCCTCACTTGTTGTTTTTGCAGATGCTGTTGTCTTCTCAGTTGCCAGTGTTGCTTGTGTTTCTCTTGTTTTGATTGTTGATGGTGGTGTTGGTAGTAGGGGTTTTTTTCCGGGTTTTGGTGGTTGCCCTTGTTGCTTTCTTTGGTTGGCAGCGGTTGGGCAACTGTCCTTGAGGTGTGCCTCGCTGCCGCATACATAACAACGTGGCCGCCTTCCTTCCATCACTACATATAACTTGTGGTCCTTTGCCAGTTGGATGTGTGTGGGGATCTTTTGGCACTCCTCTTCAGTGATGTGGAGGAGGACTTCGACTTTTTTTCCTCCTTCCCAGTTTTTCTCCTCTGCAGTAGCAATTTCTAATATATTTGCCTCCTCCATTTCGAGGCATATAGAACCTACTATCCACTGTGTTTCCACTTGTGAAGGGACATTCTTTACTGTCACCTTCGTCACTCTCTGTCCAAGATAACTCGGTATCATCACCAAGTCATCTGTGTGGAGAGAGAGTGTCGAAAATTCCTTCGCTAACTGTTCGCTCTTAAAGCGTACTAGGACCGTGGCAAATTTTCGTCCCCAAGTAACATGACTTTGAAAGGGCCATATCGGTTTGAGACAAATCTCAATTTTTTGGGTGGAGAAATTCTCCGGTCGCTTCGTTTTCTTGTTGATAAGTCTGTATGATATGCGCTTCTTGTTTGTATTTTCAATGATTTCTTTTGGTATGTGTATTTGTACAGTGTCACCTTCTTTCGTGAGAAGGGATTTTGTGTCATTGATTTGTTTTTGGGTGAATGTTAATATTGTTCTTTTTTCTTTCGTTGCATCGGCAAAATTTGTTTTTGTGATGCTGGCAGATATGTTGTTTGTGGCGTTTGTGGTGTTGTTTATCTTGTTTGTCTTGTAGTTGTTGATGGTGGTATTGACAGTGGTGTTGGTACTGCCAGGTTCAAAGGTGGTGGTAGTGGCGGCAGAGTTTGTCGAAGTAGTGGTGGTGTTGGTGTTGAAGGCCGGTGTCCTGTTGTTGTTGCTGTTGCTATTGTCACTGGTAGTAGCAGTGGTGAGGACAGTGGTCGTGTTAGCAAGGACATTTGTGTCGTTGTCGTTGTTCTTGCTGTTGTTGTTGTCTTTGTCGTTGTTGTTGTTGTTGTCACTGGTGACGGTGGCAGGCAAGACTGCTGTAGCAGCAGAGTTTGTACACGTGATGGTGGTAGTGGTGGTGGTTGAGGCAGCAGCAGTTGACTCAGAATCATTGCTCTTCTTCATCACTTGTCTGCGTTCATGCGGAACGGCATTAAGTGTTTTCGCCTCTGGCATTAGGAGCGGAAAGTCGGCCTCGTTGAAAACCTTAGCCATATTCGTTTTACAGAATATGGCTAGGAACGAGGAAGATATGTTTGAATTTTTGGAAATAAGGCTCTAAATAGAGCTATTTCCGATTTGAAAAATATATGTTCACGAAGTATTTTGTGTTATACACAACTTATACAAAATTTTAAAACAAGATAGGTCTTTTAAGAGGTGAAAAATGCAACTTACATGGGAGCCGATGTGTCTACCGTCCGTCCATGATGATAGATAGATAGATAGATAGATAGATAGATAGATAGATAGATAGATAGATAGATAGATAGATAGATAGATGTCCTACAATGATTATATGACATCCTCATTTATAGAAATGTAAAGTTAGATCTCCTGCTGATAGTCAAAACCTGAGTCAAAGAGAAACGCTTAATATTTAGGGGTGATGAAGCCATTACGAAGTCTCTGAAAACTGAAATGAAAACAAAAGTCCTTAGAGTCTCTAGAGCAAAAGAATACTTTAAGATAAGTGGGATGCCAATGAATTTGTGAAATTAAAGACCTTTATTTTTCTCAACACAGATGTGACCCAACAGTTTCTTATTGCCTTGCAATTCACCCCTAGTACAAAAATGGTTTTCTCTTCGTGTTCTTTCGACCTGCTAGTAACATCAGTCAAGCATTACTTTTCAAAAGTAATGTTTAAAACATCGGTGCATTATTATCAGAGGGAAATGAATAATATATAATTAATTTAAAGTTGTAGGATATACAACATTATACTTACCCTTTGAACTCGCCAGTACGCTTTATTTTGAGCTTGTTGCCTAACAGATATATCGTTATTTTCAACTATAGAACCGAAACCATGTAACAGCCTGCTTTTGTGTCTTCAAGGGCGTATCGCAAACGAATCGCAACCGCAAAAACTTACTTGCTAGTTCGAAAGGCTATCAATAACTATGCACTGCTTTCTAATATAGCTAATCTATTACATCAAGAGGTCACCAGAATTTAAGCTAAACGCAATACCATATACGAAGTAGAGACACAACAATAGAACTTTCATGTATATACTAGAAGACAACTTATCTTTGACTCAAGAGTTAAGGGGGTTTGTACGTAAAGGGGTTTGTACGTAACACGCACCACACACACACACACACACACACACACACACACACACATACTCACACACACATACACACACACATATTCACTCACACACGTACATGCATATATAAATTCGCTACGGCAGCTGGAATTAACGTTCATGCAGGCACCAGACTTGCCTTATACCTTTGCGTTTCAGTTTGTTCCTCACCATTGCATGATGACCGGTGTTGGAATATTTACATTTTGGTAATTTAGCGGATCAGCCAATGAAACTGATAGAAAACGTACCAGACTTGGAAATAAATTTGACTAAACCCATCAAGGCGGTCTCCATGCATTGACTGCAAACCGATGACTTAAACAAATAAAATAATAATGTATATATAAATGTGTTTATAGTACTAAAGTAAATGGATGCAGAGATACATTTTTAAAGTCAAATATATGGAACGTAAGCAAATCTAGCGCTCACCACTGTCTTATCTATCCCGACACAAATTTACAGGATTGTCATAAATATATGTGATGTGATGAGACACTCACAATTGAAATTATTCAAGAAATCGATAAACTCGTCCATTCTTTGCTTGCATCTTGAGAAATCTTATCGATTATCTAACAGATATTGATTAAGGACAGAAACAGATAAAGCAGAGCACACGTAAATGTGCTCGCACGCACTCAGTGAGACAGACAGATACAGGCATACAAACAGACACACGTACAGATGCAGACACACACACACACACACACACACATTTATATAAAGGGAATGGGAGAGAGAGAGAGAGAGAGAGAGGCGGAGGGAATGATGTGACACAGACTGAAAGAGACATATTGGAGGAAGTCGTATCGATGGATTTTTTAATCGACAGTCAGTCAGTCAGTCAATTTGATAATCAGACTGCTGTGTGTGTGTGTTTTTGTGTGTGTGTGTGTATGGACGTATACACACGCACGCACACATATATATATATATACATGTACATACATACATACATACATACATACATATATATATATATATATATATATATATATATATATATATATATATATATACACACATTAATATAAGAAAACGGAGAAAAATATATCTTGTGGATGCTTATTTTATTTGTATCACAATAAAAACATAGCAAATATTTAATACAAATAAAATTTAAAGGAATGTCAACTGACATAGAATAAGCATAAAATGTGCCTACACACGTTTCAGTCTGGTCACTACGTAAACAATGCTTCTGATCCGAAGCATTCGAACCATGTACATCTACAACGCTTAACATGGTTCGAATCCTGTGGATCAGAAGCATTGTTTACCTAGTGAATAGATTGGGCGAAAACGACCTGTACCGTTATTTGGACTTATATTCCCTCACTCCCCATGTATTGTGTGGACGAAGGAAGAAGGCTTTTTTTTTGTTGCTCTAATCCAGAAATTGAAACCAATTTACAATTAACGTGAGGTCTTTTTAATTTTTTTATCACTAGCCCGCTTTCAGCCATATGTATACTTAGCTGGAGTTTTTGGTAGTTTTTAAAAAATACGTATATATATATATATATATATATATATATATATATATGTGTGTGTGTGTGTGTGTGTGTGTGTGTGTGTGTATATGTATAAACGATGGACTTTTTTCTGTTTCCGTCTTTCAAATCCACTCACAAGGCTTTGGTGGCTCGAGGCTCTAGTAGAAGACACTTGCCCAAGGTGCCACGTAGTGGGACTGAACCCGGAACCATGTGGCTGGTAAGCATGCTACTTACCACGAGCATATCTAAGTGTGTACATACATACATATGTACATATACACGCATAAATACATGCATACCAAGAAAGAAAGAAAGAAGGAAGGAAAGAAAGAAAGAAAGAAAGAAAGAAAGAAAGAAAGAAAGCGAGAGACGTTTCCAAAATAATGAATTTTATCCAACAAAGGAAATATACTTAAGAAAAGAACATTTGTTGTAAATCTAAAACAGTCGACGATTTCGTAAAAATCATTATGATGAAGAGCTATAGACAGAGAGATTTAAGGGTTATAATGTGTATAGACTAATAATATGGTAGTGATTATGAAATTTACTGATGCCCGGTATTGGTAACGTTATGCCACCTAGGGCTGAAGTGAAGCCAACGAATACAATCATTACTCGATACGGTATATAGAGCACCAGTTCTCAGCTTAGGGTTCTGCGGACATTTGGGCGTCCATTTAGGTAGTATTATGGGTTCATAAGCAATGTTCAAAATTTTAAGAGGCTGCAAAGTAAAATGCATGTATTTTTCAACTGAGAGATGAAACGGAAAAAACAAATTTGCTGTCAATTAATTTAATCGGTTATTGAGTAAACTTTTCGAAAACAAGGCAGTGTCTCTAGCAAAGTTAATTTAAATGAAAAGGTAGTAATAATTTGTGGAACCTCTGATATAGTATATAAATCAGAAAGTTTTATAGAGAGGAAAAGATTTTATTTTGTTGGACATAAGGTGTAGGGGTTCTTCAAATGTAACGGGAAATTTTCACTGGCAATTTGTGGCTGATTCAGAAGTTGAGAAGTGACACATGACAGATTTTATTGAAACCGCAATGATGTTTTTCACATCTACGACGAACTGGAAGCTGTTGTTGGCACTCTGTCGCTTATGACGCCGAGGGTTCCAGTTGATCCGATCAACGGAACAGCCTGCAATCAGAAAACCACTACTTTCAAAAACAAATTTTTTCAAAGCGTTTAGACCTACAGAAGTGGTCCCTAGAGCAGTGGAATGTTATTTTCTCGGAAAAGTCATCCTTTACCCTATTTCCGACCACCGGCCGAGTATACGTGTGGAGACAGCCAAAAGAAGCATTTGACCCAGACTGCCTTCTTCCAATTGTTAAACATGGAGGAGGATCGGGAGGGGGGCTATATTTCCGAAATCCGCCGGCCCAATGGTTTCCCTTCATGGCAGAATTAATAGCATTTTATCTGATCAAATTCATCCTATGGTTGCGGAACTGCTTCCAGAGGGAAACAAATCTTTCAGGATGATAATGCACCAATTCACACAGCTAAAGTTGTTATTGAATGGTACGAGGAACATTCTAGTGAAGTTGAACATCTTATCTGGCCACCACAGTCCCCAGATCTCAATATTATTGAACATTTATGGTGCTTTTTAGAAAAACATGTAAGGAGTCGATATCCTCCACCATCATCACTACAAGTACTGGAGACTGCTTTAGCTGAAGGATGGACAAAAATTCCTTTGGAAACAATTCAATCTTTGTACGAGTCCATACTTCATAGAATTTAAGATGTAATTACTGCCAGAGGCAGTTCTACCCCATATTAAAATTAATTTGTTTGAAATTTTAATGTGTTTCCATTATTTTGTCCAACCCCTGTACATATATACAGTAATGCCTCGATGTACGAGTTAATTCGCTCCCGGAGAACGCTCGTAAAGCGAAAACTCATAAGCAGAAAATAAAAATTGTGACAACTCGTAAAGCCGGGTTCTCGTAAAGCGGCTCCACGTAAAGTGAGGTATTACTGTATACATGCATACATGTAGATATAAATATTTGTGTGTGTGTGTATACATATATTCGTATATGTATGTCTGTGTGTGCATATATCTGTGCGTGTGTCTTTTTGTGTGTGTTTGTCCCTCACTACCGCTTGACAAACGGTGTTGGTTTGATTACGTCCCCCTTACCTAGCGGTTCGGCAGAAAGGTCAATAGAATAATTACCAGGCTTAGGAAATACATATAAGCTGGGGTCGATTTGTTCGACTAAACTGAAGCTATAGCAGAAGACACTTTCCAAAAAAAAACGTGCAATGGGACTGAACCCCGAGACCACATGGTTGCCAAGCAAGCTTCTTGCCCACACAGCCACGCCTACATAAAAAAATAAAATAACATAGAATGATTCGATGTGTTGCTGTCCGTGAATTCTAAAAGCCACAAGATATCGCTTCTCTCATACTGTCCGTTATCTACTATGGCACTGTTTTTGTTAGGCATTTCGTCAGTCAACATCATCTAAATAGCTTCCAATGTTTGCTGCATCGTCTGCACATTTAGTTTTCAGTCATTTTTGTTTCTTTTAATATCGTTACTGCATCTCCTGCTTCCCGCTGTTTAAAACTGCAACTGTTGTTATTGCAGTCACAGTTGAGACTACTGCTGCAGCCAGTCTATTACTGCTGCTTCTGCTGTTACAGAAGCTGATGTAGTAGCAGCTTTTGCTGCTGTTGCTGCTTCTGTTGCTGCTTCTGTTGCTACTGATGCAGTCGCTTCTATGATGCAACTACGATTGCTTCTGCTACTGTAGATAATCCTTGTTCAATACAAAGCAACTTGGAGAAGAAAATATTGTTTCGGAAACGTATTTGCATAATTTCTCTAAATACGCTTTGACAAATGTTAAGCACATTTAACTTCAGAGTTCTAGTTACGAGCACAAACGAGCAAACACACACACACACACACACACACACACACACACACACACAAACATGAACACATATATACAAGCATAGACACACAAGCATACACACAAGCACACACACACACACACACACTCACACACACACACACACACACACACACACACACACACACACATGTAAACAGAAATTCATACCACTGTATCTCTCCCACCCACTATCTTTATCTATGTAATTCTATCTAATTCTCTCTCTCCTTCCCCTCTCTCTTTATCTATCTATCTATCTATCTATCTAGCAATCTATCTATCTATCTATCTATCTAGCTATCTATCTAGCTATCTATCTATCTACCTACCTACCTATCTATCTATCTATCTATCTATTTTGCCATACAGACACATGCCACTTGCGCGCGCGTTCACTCACACACACATGACACACATAAAAGTGTGTGTATGCATATATATTTATATATATATATACATATATATATATATATATATATATATATATATATATATATATATATATATATATATATAGACATATATATATATATATATATATATATATATAGATAGATAGATAGATAGATAGATAGATAGATAGATATACATACATGCATATACACTCACTCACACACACACACACACACACACACACACACACACACACATATATATATATATATATATATATATATATATGCACTTTTATAACTATACATATTGCAATCAGTAGACACGTTACTAATTTT
Source organism: Octopus bimaculoides (assembly GCF_046866305.1). NCBI lineage: Eukaryota > Metazoa > Mollusca > Cephalopoda > Octopoda > Octopodidae > Octopus > Octopus bimaculoides. Next base: position 122,199,521 of record NC_142931.1, read on the forward strand.
ATGCATGTTTGAGTGAGCGTGTATTCAAATGCGAGCATGTGTTTGCGCATGCGTGTGTGTGGTCGTGTATGTGAGTGTTTTCGTGTTATTTGCTTTGACTTATTTGACGCTTTCTGGCAAGACAAAAGACAAAAATCAACGTCAGTGAGATTCGAATTCAGTGTGTAAATAGTTTAACACACAAACTATTCTGCTAATCAACTGAGAAAAAGTGATAAGTTCACAGCTATTAAAAAATATATAATAATAATTATAATCCCTTTTGCTCGAGGCACAATGAGCGAAATTTTTAGTGAGGGAACTAGTCGATCATATTGACCCAGTCCTCAACTGGTGCTCATTTTATTGGCCCCGGAAGGCTGAAAGGCAAAGTCGACCTCGGCAGAATTTGAACTCAGAATGTAAAGACAGACGAAATGGCGCTAAGCACTTTGTTCGGTGTGCTAATGATTCCGCCAGGCTGCTGCCTAAATAATGATTTCTTCTTTATCGGCCATACACTCTGTGCCAGATATAGCTATAGGCTGAAATCTAGAGATCCTCTGGCCAAGGTGTCTAATATTTTCAACGCTATGATAGGCTTTTCAGGAAGGATTTCAGAAGTGGTATGGCCCACGGCTTCTCTTCATTTAAAATCGACACTGATCGCATCTATAACTTAATTCCAAAGCTATATTGTAATCCTTTGACTATTGCGGGTGTTGCGATAGGTGAAAATCCGCGAAGTAGAAACTGTACTGTACTGTATATTTTTTGTATTATTTTTATAATTTGTATATATGTATTTTATAATAAATGCAAAACAACACCACGGAGGAATCGACGTAAGCTTAAATAATAAACCGTGATATGTAAACCGTGATAAGTAAACCGCGATAGGTAAACCGTGATAAGTAAACTGCGATAGGTAAACCGCGATATGGCGAGGGATTACTGTGTACATTTTTTAAGAAATGGTCTTTAGAAAGGTGTAAATCGACTCCTAGTGTTTCAGGTACTTACATCAGGAACTCTCACAAAAACAAAAGGTAAAGTTGACCCAGTTCAAAACAGTACTGAGCTTACGTGATGAATTGGCAGTATCGTTAGCGCGTAAGACAAACTGTCTTGCGGTTTTTGTTTCAGCCCCCTACGCTTTGAGTTCAAATCACGCGTAGGCCAATTATGTTTCCCATCCTTTCGTAGTCAATACAGTAAAGTACCATACAGGGCGAAGGTTTGGTGAAATTGTTAGGGTGTTGGGCAAGATTCTTTGCTGAATTCGTCCCAGCTCTTTGCGTTCTTCGTTAAGTTCTTGGGTGTTAGACTTAATCTGCTATTCGATCTAACACCACCGCCTGGACTTGGGATCCTGCTAGAGGATTCTATTGCAAGCATTTGGATCAGATCTACGGTTTGAGGACAACTTCTTCATCCACTTCCTCCTAGAGGTATTGGAGTCCTTGAGAAAAATAAAGGGAAATGGGCGAACCTCCCAGACGAAAATATACAAACAGAAACTTTTAGGGGAGAGATATAGTCAGATTGCCTTAGGTATGTGCCAGTGAGGGAGGCTATGCTGTCTTACGATTGTTGGAAACAGCATTCAAATCTCCCTCTTATTGTATCCTACCATATCGATGTTAAATAATGTGTTTGACACACAACCTAAACAGATTGAATGGTCATGACTGGGGTGTTTGATCTTAGGCTTACTTTATCTAGATTCATCGATGACGATAAGATGATATTTTATTCGATTCTAGCAGAAATTTTAGTTTTTAACTTAGGCTCAGGGTCAGCAATTCGGCACTAAGCGGCAGGGGATATTCGATTAAATCGATCCAGTAATTGACTAGTCTTTTTATTTTATCTACATGGGCGGGATGAACAGCAACGTTTACCACGATGGGATTTGAAGTCTGAATATAAACTGCTTGAACAAATACTGGAGGATATCTTGTCCTACGCTTTAATAGTCTTCCAATTCACCATTCAGCCCAGTAGAAATAATTGTTTCAAATTTTAGCTGAAGTTCAGCAAATTGGGATGAGGTCGATTACATTGACCTCAGTATTTGACTGGTACAATATATTTTATCGACTTGAAGGGTAAAAGCCAAAGTTAACCTCAGTAGGATTTCAGCTTGGGATCCGCAACACATTTTGTCCGACGCATCAACGATCCTGCCAACTCGCCACCTTCCGCTCCATGTGCTAACGATTCCGCCATTTTGCCGCCTTAATCACCTAACAAATAATGGTTTTACATTTTGGCCTATCACCAGTAATTTTGGGAAGAGGGAACTACACTCGATTGCATTGATTCTAAAGCTCAGTTTACTTTATCGACTCCCAAAGGAGTAAAAAGCAAAGTTGACCTCGGTGATATTTTAAATCAGAACGTAAAAAGCCGAGAGAAATGCAGCGAAGCATTTTGTCCGGTGCAGTAAGGATTCGGCCAGCTCGCCGTCTTCTTTACCTAAGAAATAATAATGGGTTCAAATTTTGGTGCAAGGCCAGCAAGTTTAGGGAAGGGGATAAGTCGGTTACATCAACCCCACTGCTCAACTGGTACATATTTTATTGACCCCGAAGGGTAAAAGGTAAAGTCGGCCTTGTCGGAATTTGAACACAGAACTTAAAGGCGGACGAAATATCACTAAGCATTTTGCTCGGCGTGCTAAAGGTTCTACCAGCTTACCACCTTAACTGTTTATGGAGCCCTAGAGGATGAAAGGCAAATTTGACCTCAACAAAATCAGAATTCAGAATGTAAAGCCGGAAAAATGCCGCGACGTATATTGTCCGGCGTGCTAACGATGTTGCCTGCTCGCCGTCTTACGAATAATAATAGAATTATTAATTAGACAGCCGAAGTTGTCCGTCGATGAATAGTGAGATATAATCTTAGTATATTTAGATATGTTACTGAGAAGAATCAATCTTAGCACAAAGACACAGCAAACAACTAATTAATGAATTATAGCATATTTATCTAGGGCAATTGAAAAAAAATCTCTTTAGTTTTAATTGCGACTAAGAGCCGAGGTCATTCGAGCTCAGATGATTTTCTTAATGTACCATTGTCTCTCATCTTTCTCTATTTTTTACGCACCGCATATATCTCCTTTCTATAGTATTCACCCGCCTCTTCACTGTAATAATTAACCGTCTTTGACCTTTACTCACACCGTTGTTTGTCACAAATCTGTAATTCCAGATTGACTGTTCTACTGATCTGCCGTCCATACTGCCAGCCGATCGAGACCATTCCAGTAAGTTCAATATATGTATATAGTTTTTCCATACATCATCAGTGATGCACCAGGACACATCATCAACGATATTTTCTGGGAACATTAGCTGTTAGGGGTTTCAATAACCAAACCCCCTTCAACTAGGTGAGACAGCCATGGTTGAACAAACCACAGGATATGTTCAGTTAGTAATAACCATGATAGCACAATCTTTTCCAGGGCTCTCACCTCCTGATCCACATTCAGCTGATTGCTTTCCACTTAATGGTCCCTATGATGCCCAATATGTCGTAGTGTCAGCAGAAGAGCTCACCCGCAAACGCATATATATATATATACGTATGTGTGTGTGTGTGTGTGTGT
>NC_142931.1:122208121-122225621 GCF_046866305.1 Octopus bimaculoides
TATATATATATATATATATATATATATATATACATATATATATATATATATATATATATATATATATATATATATACATATATATATATATATATATATATATATATATATATATATATATATATATATATGTCTTTTTAGTCTTTTAGTTGTTTCAGTCATTTTAACTGCGGCCATGCTGGAACACCGCCTTTAGTCGAGCAAATCGACCCCAGGACTTATATGGCATCACAAAGAAGAATGAAGATTTATCTATCTTCAAATATTATTTATTATAGTATTATACATACTATACATACATATATGTATACATATATACATACATATGTAAATAAATATATATATATCTATATCTATATATATATATTATAAATACACACATATATATATATATACACACGTACATACATACATGCATACATACATACATACATACATACATACATACATACATACATACATACATACATACATACACATATGCATGTGTACGTACGTATATACGTATATGAAAATGCATTCATATAGTGTAGCGTTAGTGTAGTGTAAGATTGAGAGAAAGAGAGATAAATACAAAAATGAATAGAAACAAGTCACTCGGTTTGACAAACGGAGTAACAAATGGATAGACTGTGGTAACAAATGGGCAGACTGTGCCAGGTAGATAGATAGATAGATAGATAGATAGATAGATAGATAGATAGATAGATAGATAGATAGATAGATAGATAGATAGATAGATAGAAACCAAAATGGATGTTCATATGCGCCTATGCTCATGTGTGTGGGCGTGTGGTGTGCGTTGTGCGTTGTATGTATGTGCGTAGGTATCAGTACAAGGAAAGAGAGATAGAATAAGACGGATAGACAGAGAGAGGCAAAAATATTGGTTTCAAACTTTGTCACAAGGCCGGCAATTGCGGGGTAGGGAGCAAGTTGATTTCATCGAACCCAGTGCTCAAAAGTACACCAATTTCGTGGCGGGGGCGGGAAGCCGATTATATCGACCCAAGTATTCAGCTAGTAGCTTATTTTATCGTCTGCGGAAGGATGAAAGGCAAAGTCGAGCCTGGCGGCATTTGAATCTAGGACTTAGACATAGACAAAATGCCTGCCGCTAGGCATTTTACCCGGCGTGCTAACAATTCTGCCAGTTCACCGCCTTAGAAAGGCAACATATTTCCAATAGACATACTCAACCCACATACGTATATTTGAATTTCAATAATGTGTACTTAATAAATATTTAAATGTCTATCTATCTATCTATCTATCACTCTTTCTCTCTCTATATATATATTTATATATATATTTATATATATATTTGTGTGTGTGTGTTTGTGTGTGTGTGTGTACACACACACATATGCCTTGCTAAAATATCTGAGGGATCTCACATGGAGTTGGGGCAGATGATTTCAAAAAAACAACTTGATCTCCTGCTGTCCAAGGTCCCAGATGAACTTATATCACGGCAAGAAGCTCAAAAAAGGGCAGGTGTGTCGAAATTCCTCCTTCACTCAAAGCCACTTTCAATATATATATATATATGTGTGTGTGTGAGTGTGCGTCTGTGTGTCTCTGTGTGTGTATGAAATATATATATATATATATTATGCATATATGTATATATTTATACCATTTATACTATTATATAGATAGACAGACAGACAGACAGACAGACAGACAGACAGACAGACAGACAGACAGACAGATAGATAAATAGATAGATGCGTAAATATATATATATAAGGTTAGTAGAGTTAGAGGTTGGAATAACTGTGTAAGGGATAAAAGTATCCGTTTTACTACCGGTATAATTGCTTGTGTCGACCCTGGACATACATATGCAAGCATATTATGCTCAAAGATAAACATGAGTTTGTCAGGAATCAAATTTAAAGTAAACAGAAAATGGAGAAATATTGATCAATAACAATTGACAACAACAATTCAATACAAATAGATTCACATACATACATACATACATACATACATACATACATATATAAACAAACATACAAACTCACACACAGAGATATATAATGTGTATGCATAGCATGTGCGCATGCATGACTATTAATATATAAGAGGCTAGATTAAGGGTGAAGTGATTCTCTTAACTCCCCATCCTCGTCCCTCCTAAAAATAGGTAACAATTCAACCCTTCCATAGTTTAAATTACGCATTGGTCTTGAATATGAAAACAGTAAAAAATGCAAATTTCTTCAATTTTCTTTAAGAGTCCCATCATCCATCTGTATCTTTTGCGACGTAGTAAAACGGCTGGCAGGACAAATTGTCAACATTCTGCTTTCCTTCTTATGGGACACTAAGCACGTGTTTTCCTTAATTCTTATTCCGAGCTAACGTACATATATATACATACATATATATATATATATATATATATATATATATATATATATATATATATATATATATATATATATATATATATATATATATATATATATATATACATATATATATATATATACATATTTGTACACGCGCATACACACATACATATATATACTTATGTATGTATATGTGTTTGATGTACATGTATGAGTAACTTTAAGACATGATAGTTTAATTTAGTATACATACTTCTTAAATACAGATAAATGCGTTACGTCGCTCACATATATAATGTGCGTACACCCATATACATACATGTCATATATATATATATATATACATATATATATATATACATATATATATATATATGTATATATATATATGTGCATGTATGTATGCATGTATGTATGTATATACACACATACTTATATATAGAATGTAAATATATAACAAGGATACTTATTTACATTCTGCTCATTTAACTTGGAGCTGTTCGGACTACACCGAACTGGCAAGGTGCCTCAACTTAAGTACCTAATTCACCTGCTTCTTAATTATATTCTATGTTTGTGTATGTGTGTGTGTGTGTGCACATATTTCTATATATATATGTGTGTGTGTATACATATATAAATATGTGATATGTATGTATGTATGTATGTATGCATAATGGCCCACTGGGAATGAGAGGTCCCTCTGTTATCACAACATCTCTCTAGGGGTGGGAAACTCTGAGAGAAAACCTGCGACGCTGAAAAAGGTCGATGTCCATATTTAGAGAGGGAAACTGGATTTGTGCAAATCCTTTCCGCACTATAAAAAAGAATCATTATGCACAAACATCGCTTGAAAAACCGAATAATCTATCACGAAAATGGTTTCAGTCTTTGCATATGTGGGACTTTCGATCAGTCTGTGTCAATACTCGAACGCGAGTTTCCAGCCATCGTGTATATATGTATATGGAACATAGGAGAGCATGACAGGGAGACACTACTTCTATAAATTTAGCCCAAAAGAAGGTAATACTCGATAACGAGTCGACAAGTAACCCTTTTTCTTTCAAAGTTGTTTTGTAATGAGGTAACTAGCTTCCGTTTATATCATTTTATTAAAGATTTTTCATAATTTCTATAATTTTTCATTAATCCTTTATATAATCTTTGGAATAATAATACTCCTGAGTCTATTAACGCATCAAGAACTTTCCGGTCCAATCATCTGAATGAAATTATCATAGAGGCATGCGTGTTTTGTTGTAGGTGGCAAGGGATCATGGGAAGGAAATTACTGATAAGTTCTTCGTCGCCGGATTCAACATTTTTCTTTTTAACGCTTAGCTCTCGGTTAATTTCATGCTTAATATCATGTTCAATTTTGTTTTGCATATTTTGCTTTTAAAATGGCTTCTCTAGTTGATGAACTGGATTTCTCTTTTTGTGTTGAAATCTGGTGAAATTTTGTGGTATAATATCGTAGTGTTCTCAACTAATGTATTTCTATCAAGGATTGTTACATGTTCTGCATTCTGTAAAAACTCCTTGTCGTACATGCATGACAAAGTGTTGCATTTGGTATGTCCGATGAATCATAATGCATACATACACACATACGCGCGTATAATTTAAAAGGAAAATGTATGAAGAGAGTTTCATTCATTGGCATATATATCACTTATATCAAGGTTTATATTAACAAATCTACATATGTGTGTGTGCGTGTGCGTGTGCGTGTATATATATATATATATATATAGGGTAGAAAATATTTTAGTGGGGAAACACGCGTGATGGATATATATATAGAAAGGGAAAAGAGGGAAAAAAATGCAGATTTGTTTTACAGGATTTAAGAGTATATTAGACCCAATGATAATAAAGATATTATACAAGTTTGTACAGAATAAGGTTTTGATCTTTCAACATAATTAAAGTAAGGACTGGTATCGCATATATAACACGCGCACACATCTATATATGCATACACATGCAGGTTTATATAGACACAGTCTTTATTTCTCAGAGCACGAACATTGCTGTAGAACGTAAACGTTGCTTCTAGTTTTACTAGAAACAATAGTTTAGACGTATTGAAACTGAACGTCAACTGCAATATCTTTACCAATATATCATTAGCGTTTCAGGTTAGAAAATATGGCCACAGATATTTCACAGCTTACATACATACATACATACATACATACATACATACATACATACATTCTTTACCAAGCACATAGCCGATCAAAGGATATTCTAAAAAATAATGCTTGTGCGTGGGGATGGAATTTCGAGATATGCGTGTTTGTGAGCATATCTTTGTATGTATTTTTACATATAAAGATATTAACATGTATACATAAACATATACATATACATACATACATACATACATACATACATACATACATACATGCATACATGCATTCATACTTTGATATACACACACACACATACATATATACATACACATATGCGTGTGTGTGCGAGGGTGTATCCTTCATTCTTTTATCTGTCTCAGTCATTTGACTGCGGCCATGCTGGAGCACCGCCTTTAGCCGAACAAATCGACCCCAGGACTTCTTTACCAAACCGTTATGTTAAGTGGACGTAAACACTCCAACGTCGATTGTCAAGCGATGGTGTGAGAACAAACACAGACCCACAAACACACATACACACACACGCACGCACATGCACACACGCGACAGGCTTCTTTCAGTTTCTGTCTACCAAATCTACTCAGAAGGTTTGGGTCGGCCCGATGCTATAGTAGAAGACACTTGCCCGAGATAACACGCAGTGGGATGTGAACCCGGAACCATATGGTTGGTAAGCAAGCTACTTATCACACAGCCACTACGCAAACATATAAATGTGTGTGTGTGTGTGTGTGTGTGTGTGTGTGTGTGTGTGTGTGTAAACATCTGCATGTAGGCACGTATATATCTTTACGTACGTATCTAACTACGTACAATATAAACATACCTATTTTAAGTATATTCAGTGTAACAGGGAATAGATAAATGGTCACAAACCTCAAGAAAATGAAAATGAAAGTATCTGACACTTTATACTCGCCAAATAGAATTGGCGGGAAATACTATGACAAGCTTAGCAGTAGCAGCAGCTTTCGACATTTCCAGTAAAACAGACACTTGGAGAGAGCGTGGAGGCTGGTGTCATGTAGCACCAAATTCTTATTGTTGTCTTATTGGTTTGGATATGAATAAGGACTGAGTCCGCTACCCTTGCAGGTCTTCAGATTCAAGTAGTTAATGTTACTGTCGACCAGTTGCAAGAAGATGCTGCATGTAAAATAGGGATAGTAGGAGTTCTTAGGACCGACTTTTTCGGGTAGAGGATAGAGTGTAGTAATTGATACGGAGTCTAGGTATGTATGTGGTATTGGTGTCGCGAGGAGATGAGACCCGTGTGCCTGGATGAAGATGACACAGGACAGATCAAATCCGAGACGCAGAAGCTACCATAGTTGCAGTAGGGAAAGCAGAAAAGATATATATATATAGAGAGAGAGAGGGGGGAGGGGAGAGAGCGAGAGGAGAGAGAGAGAGCGAGAGGAGAGAGAGAGAGCGAGAGGAGAGAGAGAGCGAGAGGAGAGAGAGAGAGAGAGCGAGAGGAGAGAGAGAGAGAGCGAGAGGAGAGAGAGAGAGAGAGCGAGAGGAGAGAGAGAGAGAGAGCGAGAGGAGAGAGAGAGAGAGAGAGAGAGAGCGAGAGGAGAGATAGAGAGAGATCGAGAGGAGAGAGAGAGAGCGAGAGGAGAGAGCGAGAGACGGAGCAGCTGAGGAAGTGGCTATGTTTGCAAGTAGTCAAGGATATCTGTAACTAGAGCAGCAACAACGTCATTGATGTGGGACCATACACCACTGAGGGTTTCATTTGAGCATCGTATAGTGTTAATAGCTATTGGGGCCTGGTATATATACAAGAATCTAGGAGTAAGAGCAGTCATCATGATAGACTTTTCTATTTTCTGGACGTACGTACGCCAGAAGACGTCCTTAGTGATGGTGAGGTCTATGAGTTTTGGCGACCTTGAAGTTTCGATTTTCGGGGGGTCTTCATCTTTAGCTCCGTGATAGTATAATCGTTCATTTTAAGGATACAGATCAGTATGAATTTGATGTGTGGTGTGTTTACTCTGCATGCAGAAGGTGCTTGAGTGCAGAATGTTAAAAAAAAAAGAAATAAAGAAATAAGAAATTGGCGTTAATGGAGGTGACAGCAAGTTGGTCGTTGATGTATAGGCGGATGAGTGTGGTAGACAAAACTTAACTTTGGAGGACAAATATGAAGGTGAGTGATTCAGAGAAAGAGAGACAGACAGACAGACAGACAGAGATAAAAAGACAGACAGACAGACAGTTAGACAAACAGACAGAGAGATAAGGCAGACAGAGAGATAAGACAGATAGACAGACAAAGATCAGCAGGCACTGCTTAACCTGAACAAACAGTGTTACCCAATAGTACCGTGATGTTGATAATGTTTTTGAAAGTTTCAACAAGCACATTCATTTCCTGACTCTCGATATGAATAAGCTACATAACTTACTAACGCGCGAACCAATTAACTCCAGCAAGTAAAAATATATAACCCACTAAGCCTATACAAGCTCAGTGAGCGTCTTATTAAACTGTACTCACTGCCTATGTTTAACCTAAAACTGTGAAAAATCATAGACAAACTCTGAAGTGAGGAGTCCTCACATAACCAACAACATTAGGTTACCATTCAAAAAGTTATTTGTGAGTTTATACATTAAGAAGTAGAGAGAGAGAGAGAGAACTTCTATCATCGATGGGTTCTGATTGATAGAAATTCTATTGCTGTGCACCTAAAACTTAACGCAAAAAAAGAAAGATAAACACTCTCTACTTTATTTATAGAAACAAAGCAAACAAAAATATAGGCGTTTCTTACATTTGTTTCCTCTTCTATCAATGGTACAGTCTCAGTTCCATCAATATGCATTCATACAATAATGATGTCATCCCCCAAAATATAACAGTTACCTATACAAAGTTGAAGTAGTCTTGAATTGTTCACACGTACCCTATTACAAAATTCGTCCAATGCATTCATTTTATTATTGAATTTTTTTTTTTTGTCTAGTAACAGAAACATCAAATAGTTCCAAGGCATATTTTCTGTCAATCGCCAATATTCTGACTAATATATCACACGCAGTTTCAGTCCATTCTTATTATATCATTTATATAATCATCTCAAACTTGAAAATCTTGAATGTTTTACAGAATGAGAAGTAGCTGATCAACTTTTTTCTGAACACGCTTATTTGCAAAAGCTCAGAATTTTATGATGTTAATAGGATAATCATGTTAAGAAAGATCTTTGCTCACTTCATTGTTAATAACAGAAAACCACCCCCACTGAATACTATTTAGGAAATCGTGAAAATGACAACGCCACTAAGAGCTTAGATTCCACGAAGTCTAACAAAGCTATGAAGTTGTGGGAGAAAAATAATTCTTATACCGGGTTAAAATGCTACGCTGTATCGGTCGAATCTAACGAAGTAAGCACCACATTCCAGAATCACTAACCGCAGTAGCCAGCAACAGCGCTATAAAATGTATGCTTCGTCAGCACAGTGGTTCGAATTATCTCCTTGACTTGAGACAAAACTCATAAACGAAACAGAATAAATGTCAGTCCTCTCGTGCAATGACACGACTACTGTACACAACTGCAACGGGTGTTGTTCTCTAGAATTCAAACGATAATTCGGAGCATCTGTTTCCCGTTATATGTTTATTTTTGTAACACATAAATATCAAGCAAATAGCATGAAAAATCGAACTGATTCGTCATTGGTCCATATGCGGGGTAAACTAAGCAGCTTCATTCAATATAATATTGCATCAGGCAACATCCTCGTTATATTTTACAAAATTTGACTTCGCAAGGCTCTTGTCACACGATAGGACGCTGTCGTAAATAAATATGGCACTGATCCCAAAACAGCTCCAGCGCTTTAGTTGGCCTTCTAAAGAAAGAAAGAAAGAAAGAAGGAAAGAAAGAAAGAAAGAAAGAAAGAAAAAGAGAAAGAAAGAAAGAATGAAAGAAAGAACTGATACTATCTTAAAGCTAAAAAGCAGAAGACATGATGCCAATCTATATCGGTGCAACAGCTAAGTTTCCAAGATTTAAAGCCGTTTCAGAACATTTTATGATGGGTTGTTGTGTCAGCACGAGAGACTCTGCCTTCATTCTTCATAGAGTGTGTCGATTATGGATGAGTATCTTCAGTACGAGGAAATAGTGAATTAGTATGATTCAATATATATATATATACATATATACGGCAAGTTTCTTCAGTTGGAATTTAGAATCAAATACGTAATCATGTGTGTCTTTATGTGGCCAATCTCATTGCATGAAGATTTGTGTGTTTTTATCCTAGTATGGGATGGGGTGGGGGCTGAAGAGTTCCTAACCTGGTTGAAGGCCCAAACTTCCGAGTTATTTTACAGGACTTACAAAAATTTAAGGACCGCTGCAATAAGTGCGTGAATCTGAGAGGGGAAAATGTTGAGTAAATTCTCCGGTGTATTCTTTTACCCAAAGCCAGGAACTTTATAGCATACTTCTTATCTTTATACACCTCGTATAGCATACCTCGTATAGCATACCTCGTATCTTTATACATACATATGTTTATACTAATAAATATCCAAAGATGTAATTATTATAAGTTCAACTTCTTGAATATTTTACATATTTTCACAGTTCCATTAATGGCTTGTAACTGTATTTTTGTAATTAACTGTGACACTTCTTGCTTTGTGAAGCCCAGCTTCTGAAGGCTGGTACTATGACAATTAGTTTCATTGCCACGGCCCTCAATAATCACAGGTATAAACCTCAGGCCATAGCACAAATGGTGCGTTTTTAGTTCCGTATTAATGTTTTATTAATTTTGTTATATTTTCAACAATATCGTAACGTATGCTGGATAAAATGGATAAGTAATTTCTAATCATTATATTTAGTCCGTTTTCCCGACATTTTACAAAGGTTTTGAAAAACAATATCTCCATTATATTCCATCATATTTGGGGTTAATACGTCTTCTATATCCCTGTATGTTGTTATAATATTATTATTATTTTTATCTTCAGAAATATCCTTGCAATGGACTTCCTTGTATAAAGGCCACGACGTCATTACTCATAAGTAGATAGTATCGTAATGACGTCATATGTCTATGATTGAACTATATTGAGAGTGTGTGTGTGTGTGTGTGTTTATCATAAGTTTACAGGTGTCCGACAAATAGCTATAATCGATTGACTCGAGTCTAAAACCTTTATGAATGTACTTATTTTATTGATCGACCTTATAAAGATGAAAAGCGAAGTCATCTCAGAGGTATTTGAATTCAGAACGTAAAGAGACGATATTAATTATTGCGAAACCTTTAGCATTTAATCCAGCGTGATATATATATATATATATATGTGTGTGTGTGTGTGTGTGTGTGTGTGTGTGTGTGTGTGTGTGTGTGTGTATGTGTGTGTGTGTGTGTGTGTGTGCGCGCGTATACATACATGCATACATATATATATATATTTATATATATATATATATATATATAGATACATACATACATATATATATGTATATATATATATATATATATATATATATATATATATATATATATACATACATATATATATACATATATATATATATATATACATACATATATATATATATATATATATATATATATATATATATATATATAACACCGTACTACCATATATGTATGTGTATTTACATATATATATATATATATATATATACACACACATATATATATGTATGTATATATGCACACACATGCATACATACACACAATCGCTCACATGTAAAAATCGAGCAATATATCTGATTGTAAGCGTACGTGAATATATATATTCATACACACATATGCATATATATGTGTGCATGGATATGCACTATGAAATATAAGTTTTACGTTTTGTTTTATCAAAACGTTCATCTATGAATCTCAAGGTAAGAAGTAATCAAAATTGTTAAGCTACAATCTTTTAGCTCTCCATGGGCAGAAAAAGGGATTTAGGGATATCAATACGACGATTTTTGACTCGTGTTGCACCTTCATTAGAGAAAAAAATAACCCAGATTCTCTCAACGGAGAGATCAAAACTTATAGCTATTTCTAATGCACAGACATTCGGACTCAGCTATATCGATAAAATTAATTTGGATTAAAGTGTATGCGCAAACAATGTGGGCTAATTAATTCCTCCATAGAGCGCTATACAGCATTTGATCTCAAAACGTTGTCTTGTCCGGAAAGTAGGTGTAGTGCACTATCTATCTATGAATTCAATTCCATGCTGTAAATGCAGGCATTGTTATACAAATTTGATTGACCTGTGTGAATATGCATATCGTAGAAATAGCTATATGCTATTAGTTTCTCCCGAGACGGATGATGGGTATCCTCTCTCCGAAGATAGCCTAAGAAGATAAGATACTAATCAGATCCATAACTGATTAACACTCGTAAAACCGCTTTGTTTATTTTTTCACAACACGGTTAAAATTTTAAATAACTTTAAAAATGTAAAAATTTATATATGAAATTATCCAAATACACTTGCTCACAATGATTTAATACGCACACGCGCGCGCACACACACACACACACACACAATCAGATATATAGCTCGTTATTAATATGTGAGTGCTTGGGTGTATGTATGCATGTCTGTGCAAATATATATATATATATATATATATATATATATATATATATATATATATATATATATATATATATATATATATATATATATATATGTATGTATGTATGTATGTATATATATATGTATATATATATATATATACATATATATATACATATATATATACATATATATATATATATATATATATATATATATATATATATATATATATATATATATATACGTATATATACATATATATACATATATATATATATATATATATATATATATATATATATATATATATATATATATATATATATATATATATATATATATATATATATATATATATATATATATATATGTACGCACGCACACACACACATATATGTATATGTAAAATATAATACCTGTTGCATTACCGCCCATTCTTTTTGACCATAGAACAAAGTTAGATAGAAAAATACTAGTTGGTAATACTGACATACACATTAAAATTCCTCTCTCACATACACAAAAAGAAATCATTTTCATACCCCGACAAAATGCCAAACTAAACATACACATCAAAATATTGGTTTCAAATTTAGACACAAGGCCAGCAATTTTGGGTAGGAGTTAAGTCGATTACATGTTAACTGGTGCTTGTCTTATTGACCCCGAACGGCTGAAAGGCAAAGTCAAACTCGGTGGGATTTGAACTTAATATGTACGAAATGCCACTAAACATTTGGCCCGGTACAACTAACAATTCTTATTTCTTTACTGCCCACAAGGGGCTAAACATAGAGGGGACAAACAAGGACAGACAAAGGGATTAAGTCGATTACATCGACTCCAGTGCGTAACTGGTACTTAATTTATCGACCCCGAAAGGATGAAAGGGAAAGTCGACCTAGGCGGAATTTGAACTCAGAACGTAACGGCAGACGAAATACCGCAAAGACTTTCGCCCGACACGCTAACGTTTCTGCCAGCTCGCCGCCTTATTCAACACAGACGAAATGTCGCTGAGCATTTTGCTCGACGTGCTGACGATTCTGCCTGCTCACCGTCTTACACACGTCAAAATATTATCACGTGGCTGTTGATACGGAGACTTATAATAATCGAAATATTTAGGCAGTAATGCCTACGTAAATTTCACTACATTAAACCGAATCGGCATGTGACTGTTGACGTGGAAGTCTAACAGTGGCAATAAAACCTACAAAACTTCGACCACTATATAATAAGCAATACAAAAGTTCCCTGATTATCGCAGTCTCATCCCGAAGATAAGACTGGGAAGGTTTGGAAACTCTTAATATGGATGTGGGAACTTTATTGTTTCAAATTAACTGCCGAAGTCTGATACGAAAACAATGAAAGTATATAATAAAAGAAGTTAGAATTGGAACACTGACGTATTTTAATGCTACATGTATTAAAGAAAAGCCGTTCCCCATGTATACATTCACACACGCGCATATGTATGTATGTATGTATGTATGTATGTATGCATGCATGTATGTATTTATATGTATACACAGGTATATAGATATGTACAGGCATATATGTACGTACATAGATACATACACATATATTACTCGCATCCTCACATAAATAGGCACACCTACATACAAATTTGTGTGTGTGTGTGTGTACGTACATGCATGCATATAATGAAACCTATATACTGATATCCAAAACACATGCGTAAAATTTACTCTTATACAACTTCACTTTCTCGTTTTTTTTTCCCCGTTACTCTGCAGCTCGCAGTTTGCTTTTTATATATTATTTACTTTCGTTTCCTTAAACCTGTCAACCTACTCTCTCGCTCTCCCTCTTTCTGTCTCTCTCTTCCTCCTCCCCATTCTCTTCCACTTCCGCTTTTCCCCGTACTTCCTCTCCCCTATATTTCATATGTTTCCATTTTATTTCTTTAAATCATTCGCTTCTCTTTTTCACTCTCAAGTGTTGCCAATTTTTATCAGTAATTTTACGACCTTAAACCTCTTAATATAGATTTAAGCTTCAGAATCGTAGACATTATTTAAGTGTGATAATATTTTTTTTTTTTTGATGTTAAATGTCAAGATTGATGCTGTAATATCCACTCATTCTTCTTTTGATATAATTATTCTGTTTTGCTCTTCTTTTAAGTTTCTCACTATGGGTCATGTTTACGTTATTTTGTTGGGTTTTTTACTCACCGTGGATCTAATTACTTCTTTTATATAATTTTATTCGTAAATGGCACTTGTAAATGTCACGTATAAGAGTACAAGCGAAACGAAGATTTCGGAGAACCGATTGTAAAAGGTTGTATGTTGTCGAGAAAAATGAGAGAGAGAGAGAGAGAGAGAGAGAGAGAGAGAGAGAGAGAGAGAGAGAGAGAAGGTGATACGTGTCTTTTATCTCGTATCTCTTATTTCTTTAAGTCATCCGGCCATGATGGGGCACTGCATTGAAGAATTTTAGACGAACGAATCGACCCCAGTACTTTTTTTTTCTTAAGCCGGGTATATTTCTTTTGTTATTCTCGTCCTCTTCTGTCGAGTCTCTAAGATTCGAGGACGTACATACTCTAAAATTAGTTATCAAGCGATTATGGGGGACAAACACAAAGACACACACAATATATATATATATATATATATATATATATATATATATATATATATATATATAACTCTTCGAAACGCCAGTGTTATAATGGTGGCAGCTGATGAAGGAAATGTTCTCTATGTGGCCTGTGTGTTTTTTGTACCTTGTTTATCATTTTGTCCATGTTTTTTTTTTGCAACATGTACCCGGATATGCATCTATATATACATGTAGATGAAGGTATGTACATACATGTACATATATATGCATATACTCATATATTATTTATATATATATATATATAGTTAGTTAGTTAGTTAGTTAGATAGATAGATAGATAGATAGATAGATAGATAGATAGATAGATAGATAGATAGATAGATAGATAGATAGATAGATAGATAGATATGAAAGAAGAAAATAAAATGGAGATTAGGAAGTAAATATTTACATTTTTTTACCGAAAAGGCTTCTCTCATATCTTTTCTAATTAAAAATATGGCCAAATTCGGTCCGGACAGTTATTGTCTTTAGGCTTATAGCGTTCCAAACAGCCATAATATCAAAATCACTTTTTAATTTTTTTTACAAAAATAATACCGGTATATTAAAAAATTTTCATTTAATAAATAATGTTTTTACATTACGTATGTAGAATTTGCTATTTTCCAAATAGCAAATAAAAACTTGAAATGAAAACACTGAAATAGTGAGTGAAAGACTTTGCAAATAAAAACGGAATACTCTGCAGTGAATGTAACGAATATTTAAATTTGTGAAAAATTGGAGTTCAAAAATTCAATAAAGTTCAGAAATCGAAATTATAGGAAATTTCTTGGAACATGAATTTCTAAAAAGTATCCAGACTGTCAATCCTTTAATGATTGCTTTCAGGCGTTTCCATGGTGGCCCAAACAATGTCGATATTGACGAACGTTCTGAGAGACCCGCAACCAACAGGTATCGCCAAGCTTTTGGCAAAATTTGATGCAGATTCTCTGCTCAACTTTCTCTGTCATGATGAATGCGACGATCACACGATACGCACCTTCCTTCCAAACAATGCGGTAAACATCAGAAGTGAGCTGGGACATTAAAACGTAGTGCGCATATACAACAGAGTTCAAAGTCAATCTGTATCAAGCGGCTTCACTCTGCGTGCTTTAGCTTCGTTACTATGCAGCAGTCCGGCTACTTATTGACCAGACTACGTATGTATGTGTGTGTGTGTGTGTGTGTGTGTGTGTGTGTGTCTGTGTCTGTGTCTGTGTGTGTGTCTGTGTGTGTGTGTGTGTGTGGCTAGTCAAGTGCACATCTTAATTTGTACAATGATTAGACATATCTTTCCTGAAGTGCTACTTGAAATATTTAACGCTTTCAAATCTATAGCCATCAGCTATGATATAGAATGAAGACGGAATTAATAAACAAGAATTATTCCACACAAAACAGATATAAGAAATTCCTTATTACATTCTGGAACAGTGCCTAATTTCAACGAGTTTTACTTCTTTTCTTATCTTATCTGTCGGACTATTAAAGGAAGATTTGCTCAGCTAACTAGCCTTATATAGCAGGGACTATCTTTTATCCTTTACTTGTTTCAGTCATTGGACTGCAACCATGTTGGAACATCGCCTTCAAGCGTTTAGTCGAACACTCGGCCCTTGTTTTTATTTCTTAAGTTTCGTATTCATTTTATTGCCGCTTTTAGCTGAACCGCAAAATTAAGGGGAAGTAAACAAACCAACGTAAGTCGTTAAGCGGTGAGGGGAAAACATAAGCACGAACACATACAACGTATATATATGTATGTTTGTATGTATGTGTATATATATATGTGGGAAGGGGATACACGACGATTTTCCATATAGTTTCCGTCTGCTAAATTTACTCACAAGACGTTGGGAAGCTCTGGGATCTGGTAGAAAACACGCCCAAAGTGCAGCGCAGTGGGATTGAACCCGAAACTATATGATTGCAAAGTGAGCTTCTTAACCTTACAGCCATGCCAGCGGCATACATACTACGGGCGTAAAGAAAGAATGCCTCAGTCATTAAAGGTTATCGCCCCAAATCAACTTACTTTACAAGGCTAGTTTAAGATTTCTAAGTTCCCTGAACCAAGAGGGTATATTAGAGGATACACAAGTGTCA
Organism: Octopus bimaculoides; assembly: GCF_046866305.1. NCBI lineage: Eukaryota > Metazoa > Mollusca > Cephalopoda > Octopoda > Octopodidae > Octopus > Octopus bimaculoides. The sequence continues at coordinate 122,224,015 of NC_142931.1, forward strand.
TTTAAGAGCACATCTCAGCTTGCACGAAACTAAGGTAAATCGATCCTATATAAAGCTACATACTTAAAGTAGCCATCCTCTTTAAAAGACTGCGTGGCTTAGTGGTTAGGGTGTTGGGTCTATGATCGTAAGACTGTGATTCCGATTCCTGGACCGGGTGACTCATTTCATTCTTGAGTAAAAACATTTCATTTCACGTTGCTCCAGCCCACTCAGCTGGCAACAGTGAGTAATCCTGCGACGGGCCGGTGTTCTATCCTTGTGGGGATTTTATACGCCATGAGACCGGGAAATCAGTCCTTACAAGTTGGCATCACTGGAGAAGGTAACTTTACTTTTACTTTACATGATAGCGACGTGTCATTTGATGGAGATTTGGTTGTTATTTCTAGCAGCTAGAAAAGTAACGTAGAAACTCCATCGTTGTCTGCTCCAGTGCCTTGTTTTTGATGCTTAACTGTAGATCAGGCTTGATCTACTGTGACCATCGCACACTTTCCAGTGTACGTGGTATGAGACACCATAGTATCCAAAGTATTCTTTTTTTAAGACGGTATGTTGGAATTTGAGGGCGATTTGGGTTTTATTTCTTGAAATTGGGTCACTCTCAAAGGTTTCTTCGTTAGATTATTCAGTGCTTCAGCCAGAAACTGTGGCGTGATATAAATTTATTAATCTTCAGTAGGTCTGGTGACACCTCAACCCTCTAACCATCTGATGAGTCTTTAACTATTTGGCTGTCCAAAGCATTTTCATAAGCTTGTCCTAAACTTCTATGCTTCTTTTCAGACTTTTAGTTAGTCTTTGTTCCATACCGTTCGAGTAGTTTAAAGCATTCCTTTCAAAAGGTCCAGGTTATTCTGGTAGTTGAAAAACAATGGATATGTGTATCATATACGAGGGTGTACCGAAAAGTTCCTGGCTTTGAGTAAAAGAAAATACAGGAGGGTCAGTTACTTATGATTTTATTTAACATGTTACCCTCCCAAATCCACTCACTTTTTACAGCGGTCCTTCAGTTTTTGTAAGTCCTGTAAAAGAACTCGGACGTTTGGGCCTTCAGCCAGGCCTTCCGCGAACCTTAAAACCAGGAACTTTTCAGCACCCCTTCCTATGACGCATGGACGCTTGGGAAATATCTCTTGTGCATTACATGTCCTACGCAGGACAGGAAAAGTTTTAAGCTGCTGTTGTTGTTCTTTCTCACAGTTTCTTTCACATCACTAAATTGACATTCGAAATCCAGTAGATGTATTCCTCACCAGCTTTATGATGTACTCCACATCTCCACTGACGGAGACTGAAGTAGCCAGACAGTTCAACTCTAAGCGGTCTATGTCTTATGTGGGACGGCTACCTGATATGCTGAACATATTGGGAATTAAAGATATCCACACTGCTGCAGGACAACCACTGTTCTACCATACCTGAACTTCAGCTTCTTTGTATATTTCCATTGCTATCTGGTTAGTTGATAGAAACTAAGAAGTGTTTCACCGGGGTCCCTAACAAGGACTACCGTTGGGAGAGTACTCTGATCCCTAGATTTCTCTTTCTGCCTCTCTTCATCTCTCTCTCTCTCTCTCTCTCTCTCTCTCTCTCTCTCT
>NC_142931.1:122235621-122240621 GCF_046866305.1 Octopus bimaculoides
ACAAACCCAAGAAGGTACCTCTAACAAGTTGGACACCCTGCTATAAATAGCATCCATATCTTTCTAGATCACACCATATGCATAAGCATGCATATGTATGTATATATATATATATATATATATATATATATATATATATATATATATATATGTATGTATGTATATATATATATATATATATATATATATATATATATATATATATATATATATATATATATATATATATATATATCCATATGTGTGTAATTGTATTTGACGCTATATAGTCGAGGGTCTGGAGTTTTGTATATACAATATACAGAACTTGATTCAGAAAAATCTTTCTACATGACCTATACGCTGTTATGTATGTTGTTTTCCTGCAGATTTCTTACTTGACCAGTGTTTGGGAATTGATGAAGCAAAACTTTGAAATAAATTACCTTACTAATCATACTTTCAGAAATATAACAATGAATTATGTTATGTATGTATGTGTTATGTTCTACATATCTATATACTCATATTCACTCATTCACTACGCTGCATCATCATCATTCAAACTTTATCGTTACTTTCGACTACTCATCCCAATCATGTCGTTACATGTCTGCTTATGTATAAAAGTATATTTGGATTGTATATATGTAGATATGTGTTATTTTGCAAGACGTACCAACTAAAAAGATAAGATCACAAAGCCTGTAGATATTCATAACAAATAACGAAGACGTAGAGCTTCTAATAGTACGAAAAGGAAAGTGAGGTAACGTTCATATTTCAGGCACAAAGACCCATCATCAGAAGTGAATAATTACGTAAATTTACATTCATTTTAAACCGTTCGCTTCTCATGATAGACCATTGTGCCTGAAATATATTATAAAGGCTGCTTAACTTTCCCTTTTTACATTGTTAGACGCTCTCTGTCTTCCTTATTTTTTTAAAGTTTGTGTCACAATGCTTGGAGCAAACAAGAAAGCCCTCATTAGATGTTTATATAATCTATGATGAAAGAACAAATAATATTTCCTTGAATGAAAACCCCGCCTTTATTACTGAAATTATATGTAATAGTTTTCCTTTCTTTCAATTCACAGCTGCGCTTATTGAAGGAACTATTTTATGTATGCATGGAGGATTATCGCCAGATTTGATTGACTTGAACCAGGTCTGTATCGATCTACTTCAATTACTATCTAATTACTATCTAATAAAACTTATCTTTAAATCTAGAAAGCAATACAAAACTAAAGCGATGACGGTACACATCAGTGGCAAAACTTCTATGTAGTCGCTCCTCAAAGTGTTAGAAATAGAAGCTAAATTTCCTCCCAAATCACACTCTACCGTCTAAGGAAAGAAAGATGTAGACAACAACATATTAGATAATACAGTCCTTAATATCTTTAATGGGTGAGAAGATCTCGGACGGGGTATATTCAATCATCATAGGTCTGAGCAATCAGAATTAAACAGGGTCTAAAACAACAAAAAACGACATTAAACGTAGCAGAATAAGTGCAATGCTCTACGTTCTGAGTTAAAATATAACTGAGGTTGCCTTTACATTTCAGTGCCCCAAGGATTGTAAAATATGTAACAGAGTACTTGAGCCTTTTTGACTATAGTTAATTCAAATTATTTACATTATTTACAATTTATGGATATTTGTCCTCATCTTGTTTGTTGTTAACACAACGTTTCGGCTGATATATCCTCCAGCCTTCATCAGGTGTCTTGGGGAAATTCCTAAAGTATTTTTCGATGGTATAAAAATTTATAGGCAATTTATACATTAAATTGATAATAATATACATATGTATAATTACATTAAGAGAGCAAAGGCGTAAACGACCTATCTCCAGCATGCTTCAAGTGCTGAGGCCTTCAAAAAAACTATCAAAAACTCCAGATAAATATAGACAATAACTGAAAGAAGTAAAAGATAAAGGATAAAAGATGCAAATTTTGTATGCATGTTGTGTGTGTATGTGTGTGTGTGTCTGTCTGTCTGTCTGTCTCTGTGTTTCTATACATAAGTAATTTATACATTGTGCTGGTATGAGATGCATTTTCATAAAATTTCTGAAAGATCCAAGGGTTTGTATCTAAAATCAACTAACTGATGTATCGTCTTCGTTATAAATCAGGTGTGGCAGTTTCATACGAAATTTACGTTATACTTTATCTGTTATCTGTTAAATATTTATTAATTTATTCCTAAAAATAATAATAATGTTTGTTTGTTGTTTTTTTTTTCTTTTTCAGATCCGAGAAATAGAAAGGCCCCTTGATGTTCCAGATCATGGTTTAGTTTGTGATCTTCTTTGGTCAGATCCTGATGAGGTATATTTAACCCTTTAGCATTTAAACAGGACATATCTGGCCCAAATATTTTACCTGTTTTATGTTCAAACCAGCTAGATCCAGTCTCTTACACGTGCGCTACAATGTCATTCTAAAAATAAACAACCACATCATTGATATCTTGCATCTTTGAAATAATGCATGATTAATTCAAAAGAATGTTAATAAATAAGCATTACATTTGACAGAATCACCTGAATGGTAAATAGTTAAGCAGTATTTTACTATAAGAATGGTTTCTGATTTAGGTACAAGGCAGCCAATATATTTACAAGGAGGGAGTTAGTCGATACCAGCTACTCCTGTAAATGACTGGTATTTTATATAACTGATTGGGAAAACATGAAAGATAAAGTTGACTTCGACTGGATTTGAACTCAGAATGCAAAAGACTGGAAGATATGACTGAAAAGATTTTGCCCGATACGATAAAAGAGTCTGCTATTTAACTACATACATGTCAGAGTTTCCCTTTAATGCATAATGAACAAACGATATTTTTTCTTAAATAATGATGGCATACGGTTTCAAAGCAATAACCAAGATTTTTTTTCAGGCATTATATTATATACCTTTTCGATTCCGCCGAGGTCGACTTTGCCTTTCATCCTTTCGGGGTCAATAAATAAAGTACCAGTTTACCAGTTTACTGAGGTTTATCTAATCGACTAGCTCCCTACCCCCAAAACATTTCGGGCCTTGTGCCTAGAGCAGAAAAGATTATATAGTTTTTCAAAGAATGGGTGTATGGATACATGCGTTTTCTAAGACTTTTTTTTTAAACAATGACTGTGTAAAAAACGGCCTGAATTTTGTTTGTAACAACTTCAACAGTATTCAGAAACACATTAATTATGTCTTCGTATTATTTTATCAACATTGTATCATATCATTAGACAAAGTGTTTTAACTCTATTTGCATGCTTGCTTTTCTAGAAAACGGACAACCGTCCATCTTGGAAGGTTTGTTTACAATATATACACTAGCGTTCAGTTGAAGACTGAGATTTATTTAGCATACAGTCAATAATGACTACTTGTCATTTAGTGATCACATTTTACGTGAGTAGCGATTTATTCTCCAATGGGACAAGCTGCAATGCAAGTAGCTCACCTGAAACATCAAACCATTATACTTTCCCTGAAATGAAGTGAAGAGTGTTTGTTCTCTCGTTAGAACAAACTGATTGAAAGTAAATACATTAATACTATAGTATCTTAGTTGCCATGCTCAACTAAGTGATTTTTTTTCTCGTGTGTATTTAGGGTTCTGTCAACGTATGACAGGAAACGATAAACTGGTTCAAGGCTGATGAATATTTCTCAACTTCTATCGATGTATTTCCGTTAATAGATGAAGAGATGTGAGGTTTTGGTTTACAATACTATTGATTTTTGAAAAGAAAATTCAGTCAATGGCAAAAACAAAAAGCAAATTCCGAAAGCAATGGAAACATATTTCTAATTAAAATATGATTCAATTACTTCATAGTTAAAAATGTTACCACCGATAACGGATCAGTTAAAAGCTGTGACGTTAAATTTGAAAAGGTTGCATAAAATTATGGTTCCAAAATAAGCAAGTGAAAGATTTATTTTCTTGTAATGATTAAAATTTAACGTTAATTTTCACCATCTCCCCTTCCTTTGTCTCTAAATGCTCTTTCTTCTTCACATAATATCTCTTTAAGGATATCGCTGGTTGGGGTGAGAATGATCGCGGAGTTTCCTTTACCTTTGGAGGAGATGTTGTTCGGGAATATTTAAAGAAGCTGGATTGCAGTTTAATGGTTCGTGCGCACCAGGTAAATATTTCGAATTTTCAGAGAATGCTTAGTTTCTCTTCCATCGATAGATTTACACACCTTTTACTTGTAAGTCATTAGGCTTCGACCATGCTGGGACAAAGCCTTGAAAAATTTTTAGCCGAATGTATCTACCCCAATACTTATTTTTAAACCGGGTACTTATTCTATCGGTCTCTTTTGCCGAAACGCTAAGTTACAAGGGCTTTGAACACACCAACATCAGTTGTCAAGCGGTGGTAGAACAAACACAAGCATAAAGGCACACACACATACACAAATATATGTATATATATATATATATATATATATATATATATATATATATATATATAAAACTTACTTGGGAAAGAATGCGTGGCGTTCGATCATATAATAATATAAATAATATATAAACATATGCATATAGCCATACATATATGTAAATACCTACATCTATATGTATACATACATGCATATATGGGTACAGGACATCAAAAAGACGTTAAACACAATAAGAAACGAAAACATAAAGACGAAAACAGAAAACGAACTTTTTTCAAAGAACGAAAAAAACAAAGAAACGAGACATGCAACATAAAGAGTATAACCCTTCGTCAGTTGTCCCTGTTCCATCTACTCCGCGTTTCGAAGGCACTGCGGGTTTCTTTCAGTTTTCGTTCACCAAATACATTCACAAAGCTTGGGTCTGCTCGAGGTTATAGTAGAAACACTTGTCCAGATTGCTACGCAGTTCGACTGAACCCAGAACCATGTGTTTGAGGAACAAGCTTCATACCACACAGCCACACTTGATAGTATTAAAGTTTTAAACAAAAGTGTCAGTAAAACATAATACTGATA
>NC_142931.1:122248121-122255621 GCF_046866305.1 Octopus bimaculoides
TATGAATAAATAAGCATTGTTAATTTGTCAACAACTGTACACAAGTATTATGTTGTCAATCCTAGAAGAATGAAGTAAAAAGTTCAGCACAGAGAGTTTTGAACGTAGATTGTAATGGGACATAGCAGAAGACCAAAAGAAATTTCATACAACGTTTTACTGAAGAATGGAATAGATGGTCTTTAGTAAAAAAAAAGACACATGTATGCACCTACATATGTGTGTCTATGTATGAATATATCTATGTGCAGATGTACGGATGTATAAGTGGGTCAAAAGTCATGCACCAGAAACATTTGATGTTTTATTAATAATACATTATTATCATTATTATTAATTATTATTATTATTATTATTATTATCATTATTATTATTATCATTATTATTAATTATTATTATTATTATTATTATTATTATTATTATTATTATATGCTTGACTTTTGCTTTGTATTTGTACAAGTTGACTCCAAGTCTCACCCAGAGACCTCAAGAGACAAGTTAGAAGATTATGTTGGTGTTAAGCCTAGGGTGTCATATATTTGGTTTTGTACATAGAATTGTTCTATAGAATGTTTAAGAAAACATAAGAAAATTATAAGCTTGTTTTAAAATTTGAGATTACATAGACAGCATTTTACGTAGGATATGGGCAGTTCCCATGAGCACTATCTTTTGAATTTCTGCCATTTTGGGGTTCCCTGATATCTGAGCTAGGTAGGAATCAGCCCCTTTTGCTATCATTCCAAGGGCACCTATGACAATCGGTATTGTTTTAGTCTTGAGGTTCCACATTTTGCCAATTTCTATTTCAAAATCTTTATACTTGCTCAGTTTTTGGTAGGTCTTGACAGATACACTTATGTTGATTGGGACAGTCATATCAATGAGGAGACATGATCTTTGTCTGAAGTCCTTCAATATAATGTCTGGCCTATTCACATCTCTCTATCTGTTAGTTTGAATGGTGAAGTTCCAGAGGAGTGAGATCATTTTCAAGCATGAGAGGTGGTTTGTGTTCCCACCAGTTTTTATCATGGGGCAGGTCCAGGTTTTTGCAAATTACCCAGTGAATATACTGTGCTACTCTATCATGCCTGTTGAGATACTCCGTAGGTGCAAGAAGACTGCACATGAAGGCAACATGATCTGAGTTCAACTTTGCCTTTAACCCTTTTGGGGTTGATAAATTAAGTACCAGTGAAACACTGAGATTGATGTAATTGACTAGTCCCCACCCCCAAATATCAGGTCTTTTGCCTTTAGCAAAAAGGATTATTATTATTATTATTATAATCCATAAGGTGGCGAGCTGGCAGAATTGTTAGCATGCCAGGCAAAATGCTTAGCAGCCTGTCACTATGTTCTGAGTTCAAATTCCGCCGAGGTCGACTTTGATTTTCATCCTTTTGGGCTTGGTAAATTAAGAACCAGGTATTTTGTCTCTTGCTACATTCTGAGTTCAAATTCCACCGAGGTCGACTCTGCTTTGATCCTTTCAGAGTCAATAAAGTACAAGTGAAACACTGGGATTGATGTAATCTGCTAGTCTCCTCTCCAAAATTTCAGGCCTTGTGCCTATAGTAGAAAGGATTATTATTGTTATTATTCATTTTTTCCGTGTGTCTTCATCATTGTTTTGTTTATTTTAATTCAATTTTAGAAAAACTAAAGTTATGCTTTGACAATTTCAGAGCATATTGAAATTATTTTGCACGTGATGTTTGGCCCACTCTGCATATAAATTATTGTTTTTGTATTCTTTCAGCCTACCAAAGGAAAAACATATTTTGTAGACCAGAAAAGCAAGAAGTAGTATAATTTAATAATAATGATCTATATTATGCAAGGTAGTACCTTAAAACATACCCACACAGTCCAAAATGGAACCTCCCAAAAAACAGCACCGAATCCCTGCTCACCTGGTGAAACCAAAAACAGGACTATTCTTTACAACTTTTTTCAGTTATTTTACTTTATACTTATTTTTATCCTCCAACCCAAAACCTCATTACATATTTTTACACTTTGCTGTTGTTATTTGTTTGTGTGTTCTTTTCTAATAAATATTTTTATCTTTTTTCTTAACATACATATGCAGCCACATTATTTTACATAATGATTTTATATCTATTTCACCACACCATCATTGTTATTGTGCTAAATCCACTCCCTCCTTCCCATACACACACATACAGACACACACAAGCACACATACACACACAAACGTATGTATGTATACATACTTATATTCTATATTTTGCGTTAACAATGCTGCAAATAGTTTCACATGGAAAGACTGCAATTTTTGAAGTGTTCATCTTAAGAATGTTGGTAATCACCCAGCATGTTGGGTGAGACTACCATCCACTGGTAGCAATGTTAATCAACTAATAAAGAATACAGTTTACACCAAAAGTGGTACTGAAGACTCATTTCTCACTGATCACCATTATTGTATAAGTACATATGTATAAATTCATACATACATACATACATACATACATACAAACATATATGTATGTGTATGTAAGTATGTATGTATGCATGTATGTATGTATACATACACACATGCACATAGACATACATACACATGCTCATATATATACATATATATATGTATATGTTTATATATATATGTATATATATGTATATATATGTGTGCATATGTATATATATGTATATATATATATGCATAAGTATATATATACACATCCACATATATACAAGTATATGCATACATGCATATATACATACATAAACGCATATATGCACTCATATATACATATATATATTTGTGTATAAATATACATGTGTCTACATATATATGTGTACTTGTATATATATATATATATATGTATATATAATACAAAGTAAAGTTGGGGTTACTGCACGAGTAAAGATATAAGGAAAAGTATCTGAAAATGCAGGGGTCTTTTAAAAGTATTTTTTTAAGTAAACCGGCTTCACTTAATTAAAAAGATTTTCAAAAGTAAAGTGTGAGATTTTGTCTATCCTCTGTGGTGTCAAAAATTAGTTTGCAAAAATGTATTCTAATCAAGTGATAGAGTCTTTGACAATGGTAAGAAAAGTTTTGAGGCATTTTGTATGCTCTGTGATGAGTCAAATCATAGTTTAAATAAAAACAATCAAATCAGGTAATAAAATTTCTTTTATAATGATAAGAAGAAAAAATTAGTTTACATGAATATATCTTTATCATGTAATAGAGTCTTTGATAAGGAGATAAAATATGTGTATCCTCTGTGATGAGTCAAGAAATAATCTACATAAAAACATTCAGATCAGGTAATGAAATTTTTTTTATAATGATAAGAAAATGAAAATTAGTGTATATGAATATATCCCGATCAAGTAAAAGAGTCTTTGTCAAGAAGATGAAATATGTAACTGACCATTTAAAGTTTTCGGTTTTGGCTTCTCAGGGTCTTGTATCTGGCTGGAGTTTTGCTGCTATAAACAGAGTTGCAATTCTTCTGTATAAAATCTTCCTCTTTTCCGAAAATGATAAATGTTGTGACCATCAGCCATCCGCACTGTTTTTACACCTGAAAATGAATACTGGATGACAATGGCATTTAAGCGATATATTATTAACATACATCATTTTGGATAAAAGGAAGATTTTATACAGAATAATTGTAACTCTGTTTATAACTGCAAAACTCCAGCCAGATGCAAGACCCTTAGAAACCAGATCCGAGAACTTTAAATGGTATGTAACATATATTATCTCCTTGTGAAAGACTCTATTACTTGATTGAGATATGTTCATGTAAACTAATTTTTTCTTTTTATCGTTATACAAAAATTTTATTACCTGATCTGAATGTATTTATGTAAACTATTTTTTGTCTCATCACAGAGGATACACAAAGCCTCAAACATTTTTTTTTCATTTGATTTGAATACATTTTTGTAAACTAATTTTTGACACCACAGAGGATACACAAAATCTCACACTTTATTTTTGAAAATCATTTTCATTAAGTGAAACCGGTTAAGTTAATAAATACTTTTAAAAGACTCCTGCATTTTCAGATTCTTTTCGTTATGTATATAATATACATACATAATATATGCATACATACATACATACATACATACATATACATACATATATATATATTCATACATATATATACATGTATATATATATATATATATATATATATATATATATATATATATATATATATATATATATACGTACATATATATATATGCATATATATATATGCATATATATATATATATATATATATATATATATATATATATATATATATATATATATGTGTGTGTGTGTGTGTGTGTACATATATATGCATACATACATACATACATACATACATACATACATACATACATACATATATACATACATACATATCAGTGAGGAAAAAGGAAAATATTGAATTTCCAAAGACGAAAGACTGTTGTTTGTTAAAGTTTTCTGTTTTCAAATCAAGTTAATATATGAATATAATTTTAATAAAGATGATTGTTAAATTTTCAGTCACAAAACTTTTCCATCAGACACATGCAACAACATGCCTATGCTTTTGTGTGTGTACACGTTTGTGTCTATGTATATGTGTTGCGTGCATGTCTGTATGTATGCATAGATACTTATATGTCTGTGTACTTATGTATATGCTTTTATATGTATGTCCGCACGCTTGTATGAATATATGTAAAGTACCATGTATCTTTACTAACATTTGTGCTTGCATTGAAAAAAATAGTGTAGTTCTTTCTTTCATCTTTTATTTGTTTCTGTGAATCAACTGTGGCTATGCCAGGGCACTGCCTGGGAGTGCTTTGATCGAAGAAATCAACCCAATACTTTTTTTTTTAATTCTAGTACTTATTCGATGGGTTTCTTTTGCGGAACTGCAAACAAACCAGCATTCTATTAATAGAGTAGAGATTACATTTTTTATCGTTATACTCTTTTTTGTGCTCCTCCATTTTATCAGCTATACTACAAGTTGTTTCATCTATCTGAGCTATGTAAATGACTAAATACAAAATATAAAACAGAGTATATACACACGATTCACAACATCAAGAATATTCTAAAACAAATAAAATATATACATACATACACACATACATATATAGATACACACATACATACAAACATACATATATATGTATATATAATACAGTGTACATTTAATACACATCAGAGATGCCTATAAAAGGGCATCTGACCCGCTAGAAAGAACAGGCAAAGCTCTACATCACAATTAGGGATAATTTCGAAAAGGAATGAAAAATAAAAACATTTACCGTCTATATTCCGAACCAGGTTTCAAGTTATTTTAGCAAAACAAATTATTTTGCAAGGCAAACTATCATCAGCGGAATAGCCTAGATCGACATGTACGCACGAGGCACTACATAGAAAACATGACTTGTGCATATATGTCTAATTTTTCAAAAATTACCGCGCATGTGCGGTATACCTTGTCGGCAGCAAATACCAAAAAATGCCAATTTTTCAGAAATTAGCCAAAAAACATTTTATCATAATTAATAAGTCTTAGGGTAGCAAAAAATAATTTGTTTTGCTAAAATAACTTGAAACCTGGTTCGGAATATAGATGGTAAATGTTTTTATTTTTCATTCCTTTTGGAAATTATCCCTAATTGTAGCGTAGAGTTTTGGCTGCTCTTTCTAGCGGGTCAGATGTCCTTTTATAGGCATCTCTGATGTGTATTAAATGTACACTGTATATTATATGAATAATATATTGTCTGTTGACTAATTTTTTTTCTCGCTAGACCACCGGTAGTAAATTGAATTTCTAAATTTTTTTGCTACCCTAAGACTTATTAATACATACATACATACATATATATATATATATATATATATATATATATATATATATATATATACGAGAGAGGGGGATAGATAGATAGATAGATAGATAGATAGATAATGCAAACAGACAAATAAAATCTCCTGGGCTAGAAAACTTTCTAAAGTTTCCGTCTACACGTATAAACAATTCTCTCATAGGGTTTGGGTTGAAACAAGACTATCATAAAAGCACTTGCCTACGATACCACATACTGCAGAATGATACATAGGACCCTGTGGCTGCAAAGCGAACTTTGTGACTGCTTATCTTCATACATATACATACACATGCGCACGCGCGCAGACACCACGCACACACACATACATATATATATATGTGTGTGTGTGTGTGTGTGTGTGTGTGTGTTTGTGTGTGTGTGTGTGTATGCATGTGTGTATGTACGTGTATACACACACATATACACAGGGCAACCTTGGTCCTCGAACGTCTCACATATCGAATAAATCGGTTTTCCAACAGAAAATTCGAGATGAAAATGCCTCGGTTATCGAACAAAATTTCGGTTCTCGAACCGAGCCGAACCGGGTTAACCCGAATGGAATCATTTCTGAGTCGACCGCTGTGTTGTATACATTCGTGTGTTGTACTGTTCTTTTCTTTTCCAATTTTATTGTACTGTGCCTTTTTTCTCTTCATTAGCCCTTGTCATGGCTCCAAAGAAAGCTAGCATTGATACTGGTAAAGAAAAAAGAAAAGTTGAGAGAAAAACAATTGAAGTGAAAAAAGTAATCATCGGCATAAAAATAAAATGGCATTCGTGTGTCAGATCTCGCTGTGCAGTACGGTATGCCCAAATTGACAATGTCTATTATTCTAAAAGATAAGGAAGTGATAAAAGCAGCTTATGTTGCAAAAGGAGTGACTGTTGTTATTAATAAACAAAGACCAAAGGTGCTCGAAAAAGTGGAAAAGTTATTGCTTATTTTTTATAAATAAGAAACAGTTAGCAAGTGACAGCATCAGTGAAGCATTTATTTGTGAGAAAGCATTAAAAATTTATTATGATCTAGTAAAACAAAAACTCTGGTGCAAGTGCTGAATGTGATATTTTTAAATTCAAAGCTAGTAGAGGATGGTTCGAGAAATTTAAGAAGCGATGTGAAATACACAGTGTAATTAAGCATGGAGAGGCGGCAAGTTCAAACAAGGAAGCAGCTGAGAATCTTGTGATATCCTGCATTGTGTTAATCTTATTGATAATGCATGGAACCAAGTGAGTAACAGAACTTTGAATTCAGCATGGAGGAAACTTTCGCCAGACTGTGTACCAGAACGAGACTTTGAGGGGTTTGAGACTGCTACAAGTACTGCCGCTGTCGAGGAAATTGCTATTGTTGATGATATTGTCTCTATAGGAAAAACTATGGGCTTCGATGTCGACAGTGAAGATATTGGAGAACTGGTGGAAGACCACCGTACTGAGCTTATCACCGAAGAGCTCGTACACCCTCAAAATGAACAGCAAAAGACTTTGGCTGAGGAAATGTTTTCTGGGGAAGAGGATGTTCCAAGTTCTTTAATTAAAGCAATTTGTGCTAAATAGGGTGATGTGCAAAATTTTGAGGAAAAATATGACCCTGATGCA
>NC_142931.1:122263121-122265621 GCF_046866305.1 Octopus bimaculoides
ATGCCGTCATTCTGTAAAAATTTCATTGAATTCTATCGAGTAGTTTTTAAATATTACGTCGTCAATAATTTTAGATATTACACCGTTAATAATTTGAAATGCAGTGTATATTTAATGTGATTTGCAAATGGTTATGTTAATTTGACGCTGTTTCGATGCTGTTTTAGTATTACACCCCCCGCTTCTAAAAGCTATAGGCAGCTTCTGCACGTAACTCTTTACAACTGGCAGAACTACAACTCTGCAACTTAAGTGGCTGGGTAATGACCATCCAAAACAGTGTTGCTGATGAGAAACGAATTACTGTACGTGACGTACATATATATATGAATCAACGAGGAAGCCTCTAACTCTTCACTCAACTTGTTGGATTTATCGACTTGCAACAAACAGCAGACAAATACCTTTTTCAGTAAGTATGTAACATGATGTATGTACATAAAAAGACCGGTGGTTATGCATGGAATGCTTTTGATCATTAGTTTGCTTCATCATTGTTGACCTGGAACAAAACAACAATATTATCGACGTGCCTGAAGATGAATTTACTAACATTTAACAAAGTGTAGGAAAATTTGATCTCATTCAATAATGTTTAGAAAACGTTGACGTCATTCAATAATGTGAGGAAGAATTTGACGTAATTCAATAATGTGAAGGAAAGGTGACGTCATTAAATATGGAAAGAAAATGTTGACGTCATTCAATAATGGGTACAACATTTTTTTGACGTCATTAAATAATGGGTAGAAAATTTGACCTTATTCAATAATGTGAGGGAAAAATTGATGTAATTCAATAATGTGTAACAAAATTGTCGCCATTACATATGGAAACAAAAATTTGACGTCATTCAATAAATAACGTGAGAAATAATTTCACGTCATTCAATAATGTGTAGAAACACCGATGTTCATTCAATGATTGTTAAAAAAATTTGACGTTTTTCAATTATATGAAGAAAAAAATCGATGTTATTTGCTCATTCAGAGCTGACATTCAACCGCAACAAGAACAATAACCAACTGGTTAACAGAAATATAAACCTTGATGAAAATACTAACGAAGATGATAGTGACTTTAGTTTCAAGTTGGAACAGATTCCCATTAATATTAATAGGTAGAGTAAGGCGACAACCCGACAGAATCGTAACCACATCGGGAAAAAATGCTTAGCGGCATTTTTTCTGACTTTGCGTCTGAGTTCAAATGTCGCAGGGGTCGATAAAATAAGTACCAGCTGAACACTGGGCTCGATTTAATCGACTTATTCCCTTCCCCGAAATTGTGCTAAAATTTGGAACCAATGTTTATGTTAGAATGATACTAAGCACTGCAAGCTAATACAATATCAACATTGAAAAATTTCTATCGGTTATCTTCTGAATGAGGAATATATATAATTAAACCTGGGCTAACACACTTAATCTAGTGCGCCAAAAATGATTGATTTTTCATGTAAATTACGCGTTGAGAAGGGAAATCGTCGGCGCTAATAACTCTTTCATGAGGAGCAAAAGAGCGAACACAAAAATTTAATTGATTAAAAATGAAATGAAGGTAATTAGTGAGGACTGAGTTTGATATTTGGCAGTTATAATAATAATTCTGGTAAAGTTTTTACTAGCCTAATCTGTTAAAAAATTCTAAAGTTTCTTACAAAAACAAATTCCACTCAACGCCATTCTAATGCCTGATAGTTACGTATTAAATGCTAGACAATTCTTCGCTGAAAGGTCCAATAAAGACGAAACAAGCCAAGGGTTATCACTATAAATACCATATATTAAACTCGCTCCCACTTCCAGGCTTCCATTTAATTTTTAATATATCTTAAAATTCATAAATTCCTCCCCTTAGGCCTCTTGACAAAGATTATCATTAATGCTAATCAATTTTCTTATTATTACAGGTGTAATTCTAATTGACTAAAAATTCCTTTTGACCAGCTACAACAAATAATGTCCGAACTCATTTAATAAAATATTATTTTGGTAAATGTGTGCTATCATATTTATACTCTTCTGCTCGTTACAACAGTACGCTGTGTCCACACATAGCTCTTTACAATTGGGTGGTGTATAGCTGCTACTTTGGCAATGAACACCAAAACATTGTCATTGATGAAACACCAGCACTCGACCTTTTGGCAGGTTACTTGAAATAATATAATCTTGGTTACCTGCGAGTTTGTTATTCTCAGATTTAGTGGAAAGAAAAGAATAATATATACTTGAAAACAAATGTCAAACGATACAAGGGCTGAATATTAATAGCATTCACAAGCTAGAAACTGCGTTTCTTCTCTATTCATATAAAAACGAGCCAACGGAACAGATCTTTGCATGGTCGTTCAACATGCGAAAAATAGTAACCAAATCTCCTTCAAATCTCCCACTTCCGCAGGACCCGTGGCAGGGTATTTTAGGGTTCAATGCTAGACTTACAATGAGCAATCCCATTACCCAGTTATGAGCGTTTGTCCCTGGACAGACTAGAT
>NC_142931.1:122270621-122285621 GCF_046866305.1 Octopus bimaculoides
ATTATTTGTTTCAATCATTGGACTGCGTCCATGCGGCAGTACCACCTTGAAGAACGAGTTGATCCCAGTACTATTTTTATAGCCTGGTACTTTCACTCTCAGTTTCTTTAGCCGAATTGTTACGGTACGGGGTTGTATACAAGAGGTGATGATGGTGGTGGTGGTGGTGGGGCAAACACAAACACAAGCACACAACCCCCTCCCCACACACACACACACACATGCACACACAGATAGAGAGATAGATAGATAGATAGATAGATAATTGATAGATGCAACGGTCCTCTTTCAGATCTCGTCCATCAGATCCTCTCACAAGGCTTTGGTCAGCCCGAGGCTAAGGTGCCACACTATGGAACTGAATCCGGAACAATGTGATCGGGGAACGAACTTTTTTATATCAAACACACGTCTGTGCCTACACACACACAAACACACACACACATACACACACGCACATATATGTATAGTGTACTGATCCGTGATAGAAAATTCAGCAAAAAATGTACTCTCAACATATATACACACACGCACACACACACACACAGACGGGTGAGATGGAAAAATTGTCACCATTTTATATTTTCGATTTCGCGCATGCGCATTGTTTGTTTTTGATTTTGTCGACTACACAGTATAGTAGGGTCAGTTGAGCACCGTCTGTGAGAAAAATAGCGTCAGGACGCAATTCATTCCACCAGCATTTTGGAAACGACATACTCTACTGTTTGACATTCGCACCGGAAGCTCCAATACGAACATTTCAGAGTGTTTGGATGTCAATCTGAGGACAGTGCAGAGGATTCGGAAAGAGTTGGATGAGTCTAATGGTGATTATGAAGGTACGGCAGCTTGGAAAACTCACTCTGATCGTTCTGATAAGAAAAGAACTCCTGAATTTGTTGGTGAGATCCAGGCCATGATTGAGAACAATCCCTCCAAATCAGTCAGGTCCATTGCCAGGGACATGGGAGTGTCTGGGTTTCTTATCAGGCAGGTAGTGCATGAAGACATTCGGTATCCCTCATACAAGATGAGAAAGGGCCAGTTTTTATCCCAAGCCATTAAGGATAAGAGGAAAGACTGCGCTACGAAGCTTTTGAATAAACTCAAGATTCCCCTCCAACGAGAAAATTTTCTGCCAGGATCAGATGGTGAACACACAGAACAACTGTTGGCTTGCTGTGTCCCCGAAACATGTACGGAGAGTAATAAAAATCAAACATCCAGTCAACATCATGGTGTTTAGAGTGGTCACTAGTGATGGTGACGTTATGCCTCCATTCATCTTCCCACACGGCCTCAGACTCAACACGGAGGCCTACATCAAGTGCCTAGAAGAGGTAGTGGTGCATTGGCTCAAGAGAGTGCCTGCCAGAACACCCTATGTCTAGCAACAGGACTCTGCACCACGCCACACAAGGAGGAGAGCCCAGTCATAGCTGTCAGACAATTTCTGCGACTACATCACCCCTAATATCTGGTAAACTAATTCCCCAGATTGCATCCCCATTTCATTATTATGTGTGGGGAACAGTTGAGCGTGAGACCAAGAAAACTCCTTGTAACACCAAAGATGGACTGAAGGCAAGGCTTATGGCAACATTCACTCACTAAAACAAGGAGACCATCCAGAAGAGTTACAGGAGATTCCGAAGTCGCCTGGAGGCCGTGGTTGAAACCAATGGCGATTTTATTGGACACATTTACTCTTTAGTATTTCAAGATATTTTTATGTAATTTTGATAACTATATTTTAAAACGAGATGTCAGTTTTATTTTCATTTTTGCGTAATTAAGACGAGAATTTATTCACCGTACCCTGTATATCGTATTTATTTATATATACATACATATATCTATGTATATATATATATATATATATATATATATATATATATATATATATATATATATATATATACACACATACATATATATGTATATATACATATACACACACATAGACATTTGCATACACGCACCCGCATTCACGCATACACGCACACATACGCCCACATACATCTGAAACCTAATTGTCAGGTGGTGGTACAAAATAGACGTTGGATTGATTGCTTTTATTTCTTGATTTTCGTTTTTGGTTTTATTGTTGTTGTTTTTAAATTTACATGTAATTTTAATTGTTTTGGACAAATTCTCTTAAAAGGAGTGGTGGGCAACATTAACGTTGCATAGAAAGCCATTTTCTAATCATGTAAATTATCCGCATTGTGCTTTATCAGGTTTCAGAGGTATTACAGCTGCCACAAGAAACCATACTTATGAAATAAGGACACAGTTTGGACATATATATATATATATATATAAAGAGAAAAAGGGAGATATCTGTGTGTGTGTGTGTGTGTGTGTGTGTGTGTGTGTATGTGCGAGTGTATGCGTGTATGTATGTGTGTGTATGTATGTGTGTATGTGTGTGTGTGTGGGCCTATCTTTAGGTCAAACATCTGGTGCACATGCGAATGTTTTTGCTGTGTGCTGCTTATACTTAAATAGGGTGTGGTGCAATGATGTGTTCTTAATATAGGTGATGTTTGTGCATTTTGTTGTTGAAAGACACAAGGTTAGCTAGGCCCAATTTTGAAGATATTTACCTATCTGTCTATCAATCAATATAGTTATCAATAAATATGTGTATGTCTATCTGTATATGCGTGTTTGTATATATATATGTATGTATATACATACATACAAACACACACACACACACACACACACACACACACACACACACACACACACATATACGAAAAATAGAAGTTGAAAATGCCCTGAGAATAGTTGAAAATATTTTTTATTAATATATTTAAAGCTTTAATCGCTTTCACATTTTACACTAATTTTCCCTTCCCAGTCCCACCATACACAGAACATAGTTTTACGCGGATGAAGATCTTGTTTTACGCGCAGTGTTGCTTGTTTACCGGGGCTAAGCCATTCCTTACGCTGCTTCATATTGATGTACAGGCACCATTTTTCGTCGCCAGTAACGATTCAGTAAAGAAATCGTTGCTTGTGTCCATGAGTTGAGCGGTGACGAGCAAGCAGACCAACGGAGATTGTGGCTCGTTGATCATTGTTGTTGTCACTTAAAGCATGTGGAACCTATGCTCCATACTTCTGAACCTTTCCCATCGAGTGAAGATGCTCTCTATAGCAGTGACGGAGCATTCCATTTTCTCTGCCAGTTCCCTTGTCGTTTAGCGAGGATTTTTGTGCAAAAGTTGGTTTAATCGCTCTTCATCGAACTCAACTGGACGGCCAGAACCAGGTGCATCTTTGAGGTCAAAATTTCTATTTTTGAACTAGGCATACCAATCACGAGTGGTTCTTTCAGTTATGGCACCCTCTCCATACACAGCACAAATGTCGCGAGCAGCTTTTGCGGCCTTAGAACCTTGATTAAGAGCAGACAGGACGTGTCAAAAATGCTCGTTTTTCTTAATTTGACATTCCATTTTAATGATCTAAAAATAAACAAAAATGAACTAAAATTAACTAGAAAAAAAAATAGATCCCAAAATGATTCAAAAATAGAATTCTCGAAAAAGAAGAAAAATAGATTCCAAAATTTAAAAACGCAATAAGTTCCAAAATTTAAAAAAAAAACCGCGCGGGAACTTAGTTGCCAACCCAATATATATATATATAACTACTACTCTTTTCCTTCTCCGAGCATCTTATTAATACATTACGTGTGCCACGTCCAAACATTCGTTCGTTTGTTTTCTTCTTTTTCTTTTCCCTGTGTTTTTTTAATTGAATATATATATATATATATATATATATATATATATATATAGATATATATGAATACATACGCATACTCACGTGTTACATCGTAAAACGAAAGGCGATAATAACTGTGGTCTGGGCTTTTAGATTAGACCACAGTTTCCTGAATTCTTATTCCTGGAGAAACTTTATCGAAGTTTCTTCAGGGATATGAGATCGGAAACGCTGAAAAATCGTATACATCTTCATGTGTATATATATATATATATATATATATATATATATATATATATATATATATATATATATATATATATATATACACATACATACATATATATGTGTTGTGTGCGTGTATGTATGTATTATGTATGTATGTATTATGTATGTAGAACTGAAACAAAGTTATTCACTAATGTCTTCCATAAATACTTTTACTTCTAGTTTCATGCAAAACCCTAACGAATCCACATGGTGATTTCTTTGACTTTCATCTTATGCTATTTTTACGTCATTATTCCTTCAGTTGGAAGTCGAATATTCGGTAAGTTGTAAATTTCTATTGTATTTTCCTTTATATGGTGTCTAGTTGTTGCTTTTGTCATTATTTATCTCTAGATCAGCTTTCATTCATCAAATGTATGATCAAAAGAGCGCCAGCCTCAAGCATACCAGCATATTTTGAAACAGAGTATGTATGACTACAATATCGATTGTGTGCTTCCTTTCTCAAAGCAAAGGTGTATGATATAAGTTAGACTCGGCAGCTATTTGTGGCCTGTCGAGCGGCCACATAGAGGCTCCCGCAAGTTTTGTATTTTAACAGTGATTGAAAATACTCTTGGTAGACTTATATATATATAAGAAATATGTATACACACGCACGCACACTCACACACACATGCAAAGTAATGTATATCTATATCTATATCTATATCTATGTCTACATCTATCTATCTATATATATATATATATATATATATATATATATATATACATACACACTCATAGATATATATATCTATATATACATATATATATATATATATATATATATATATATATATATATATATATATATATATATATTTTCATATATATATACTAGCAGGACCATATATGTATATAAGTGTACACACACACACACACATATATATATGTGTGTGTGTGTATGTGTGGATTATGCATGTAAATATGTATATATGTATATATATAAAGTGTAGTATATTGCCACTTAAGTGTGGCTGACCCCTAGGGGTGGATGTTACTGTTGCCTTTAGCCCCAGGAGGACATCTCCTCCAGCTGGCTTATCGACAAACTACTGTGTCCTGTTTGCCACTTAAGTGGCAATATACTACACTTTATCGTGCAGTTACTGTTAATACTTCATTTAGAGAATTAACATTGCTTGTATATATATACATATATATATATATACGCATATATATTTGTATATACATATACCTAGCGTAAATCGTCTAAAAGGCATTCTATATCGGCTACCTCTGATGAGCGTAGGGTTATATAATCGGATTGTTACCTAACACTCCGTCATACTCCCCCTCTCTCTCTCTCTTTCTCTCTCTCTCTCTCTCTCTCTCTCTCTCTATATATATATATATATATATATATATATATACATACATGCATGCATGCATATATGTATGCACACATATTTACATGCATACATGGTGGTTGTCTACTCCTTAAACAGAGTTTGACCACCTCCTGCACCTACACCTTAGCCCTTTCATGGCGTCTGATGTGGCTTTTTAAACCAGACAGTGTTTTGAAAAAACACCCACACAGATTGCACCTCTGATTTGCACTACCAATACCTGCAAGTAAGTTCTGCTCATTGTGGATCCTAACATGTCTTTTAAGACCCCCATTGGATTTGCAAACCCTCTGGCACACACCACATTCAAACGTGTGCACAGACATATAATCAGAATAGCTGGATGAGGTTTGTTTTCCATGGGTTCGCAGGTGAGATTTGAGGCCAGCCAAGGACAGACATGGTCTGTCACAGACTGTGCACGCAAAAAGGTCCTTGTCATTCACCTTCTCAGTCTTTACATTTTTCCTTAAATATCTCTTGAGCCCTGCTTGCATCATCCTGGCCTCTTCAAATGCTTTCACTCCACTCCACACCCTTGTTCGCTATCCAACTCGATCTGAAGCGAGGACTTCTATATCTTTTGGAGCCATTCCAATTGACTTCATAGCAGTCCTTATGCCATCCTTAAACCCTTTTTTAGGTTTATGCCGATAACGTTTCCCCTCTGCAAGCTCACCATAAAACAGCTGTTTCGGCATGCGTTCATCTGCCATTCGAACAATATGGTCACACCATCTCAATTGGTTCCTCAAAATCATGGCTTTAATTGAGGGGATGCCTGCAGATGCAAGGATATCTGTGTTTGGAGTAAAAGAATTCCATTTAATTCTTAAAATATGACGAAGGCATTTTTGGTGGAATTTTTCTAACATTTTAAAATGCCTTTCATAACAGGTCCAAGTTTCTTCTATTCATAAGCGTTGGGTAGAACATTTCTCTGCACTTTTGAATAGACCATCATCCGTTAATATGAGGACGATAGAAAAAATTGAACAACTTCCAGTTATAGAAGAGATGGCATTTGAACCAACTCTAAATGACATTTATTTAGCTATGAATAAGCTGAATAACAACAAGTCTCCAGGATCTGATGGAATCTGTGCAGAAGTCTTGAAAAATGGGGGTGACAAAATGATGGAACTCTTAAATATTTTAATTTGTCACTGTTGGAGAAGTGAGAAAGTGCCTCAAGACTGGATTGATGCCATTCTTGTCTCCTTATATAAATCGGGGCCAAAGGATCTGTGTGGTAATTTTCGTGGGATTTCCCTTTTGTCTGTGGTTGGAAAGGTGCTCGCCCGCATTTTGTTAGAACGTTTAAATACCTTTATAGTTCCAAGTATGATGTCTGAGTCTCAGTGTGGTTTTCGTTCCTCCAGGGGCACAGCTGATTGTATCTTTACTGTCAGACAATTACAGGAAAAGTGCATTGAACAGAATCTTGCTCTGTACCATTGCTTTGTTGATTTGAGCAAAGCATTCGATACTGTTAATCGAAGTGCTCTGTGGCTAATTCTGGGGAAAATTGGTTGCCCAGAAAAGTTTATAAACATGGTCAAGGCTTTGCATCAGGACATGAGAGCTAGGGTTAATTTTGGTGGTAGGCTTTCTGAATCTTTTGCTGTGGAAAATGGAGTAAAGCAGGGAGACCTTGATGCACCCACCCTCTTTGCAATATACTTTGCCGTTGTGGTGTCACATTCCTTTCAAAACTCTGAGGAGGGTATCTACATAAAATATCGAACAACGGGGAATGTTTTTAATTTGACCCGACTGAAGTTTAAAACGAAGGTTTTTACTTCACTTATTAGGGAACTTTTGTATGCTGACGATTGCGATCTGGTTAGTCATTCTGAATCGGGTCTGCAATCCCTTGTATCTGCATTTGATGCAGCTTGTGATAATTTTGACCTGACCATCAATCTGAAAAAAAACGGTTGTAATGTATCAACCTGCGTATGGTGCTGTTTGTAACCCCCCTAAAATTTTTGTTAAGGGAAAGTTACTTGAGGTTGTCAATTCATTTGTCTACCTGGGAAGCTCTGTTCAAGATGATGGAAATCTTGATACGGAAATACACCTGCGAATTCAAAGGGCAGCAAAAGCATTTGGTGGCTTGGAGTCACGCGTCTGGCGCCAGCGACATATAAATAACAATACAAAGCTGGCTCTTTACAAATCATTTGTCTTAACATCCCTATTGTATTCCTGTGAAACTTGGACCTGTTATGAAAGGCATTTTAACATGCATACATACATACATACATACATAAATTTTTATGCAAAGAATATGCATGAGATAAAAAAAGAGCCTTGACCTACTTACAGCATTCCCAAAGGATGTTAGGTTGGAATTTAGTCAGGGTAAATGAAGGAGTCTTGGATTTAGGTTAGAAACCGGTTCTTTCGCTATTGGCAAAAAATCATGAAATAAACTGAATAATGACATACATACATGTAAACATACATACATGCTTTCATACATATTAACACGCACGCTTACATACATCAATGCAATCATTTCCTCACGCTTATACCTTATCGTAGACTCATTTCGTAATCTAACTTTAAACAATAACATGTGACTTTCATGCATTTCATAAAAAAAAAACAATAATAACCTATGATGAAATCCTAGAAAGGAAGTGAATACGTGTGTATGTGAATGTACATACGAAAAAGACTATATTGAATAGTATGTGAGTGTATGTGTTCGTGTGTGTGCGCGCGCTCGTGTTTCTGTTAGAGAATACATTTATGTAAATAGACAAGAGTGGAGAGGCGGAGAGCGTAGAAAGACAGACAGTGCGATGTTTCAACAAGTTTAACAGAAGATTAATACATGCTGTTGAAAGGTATCTATTTCCTCTAGAAATGTCCCCAACAACAAGAGAATTGTAGGACGTGTTGCTGGTTAGTCAACTGAACAAACCATTACAATTGTCAACTTAGAATTGCTTTGTGGCAGCACATACAGACCTTTAACATCATACAACCACTGTGAATTGTCTTTTCAATTTCTATTTGTTGGTATATCAATCTTCACATTATAGTAACCAGTGGATACCTGTGGAATAAACGTTCAGCTTTACATGTAATAGTTAAAGACAAAACGGTATTTTAAAGGATTGATTTAATAAAACATACGTTTCTTTTTTACATTTCTGTCTTTCAATTTCTTTCTCTTTCCCCTACCCTCTCTTTCTCCCCTCTCTCTCTCTCTCTCTCTCTCTCTCTCTCTCTCTCTCTCTCTCGTTCTCCCCCCCCCTCTCTCTCTCTCTCTCTCACACTTTCTCTGTATCTATTGAAGGCGCGTGGTTTAATGGTTAAGGTATTCGGCTCACGACCGTATGAATTCGATTCCTGATGGAGCGTTATCTCCTTGAGTAAGGCACTTTATTTTATGTTGCTCCACTCGATTCAGCTGCCAAAAATTCAAAGGATCAGCCTTGTCACATTCCGTGTCACTCTGAACCTTCCAGAGAACTACGTCAGGGCACGCGTGTCTGTAGAGTACTCAGCCACTTGCACGTTAATTTCACAACCAGGCTGTTCTGTTGATCGGATCAACTGGAACACTCGTCGTTGTAAGCGGCGGAGTGCCAGTCTTTGTGTGCATGTCACCATTCACTCACTCACTCCTCCCTCTCTCAATCCCCTCTCTCAATCCCCCCTCTCTCTCTCTCTCTCTCTCTCTCTCTCTCTCTCTCTCTCTCTCTCTCTCTCTCTCTCTCTCTCTCTGTATATATATATATTCCACTTTGTGTATACACCTTATGTATGCATTTCGTGCGTCTTCACGTTTTTAGTTCAAATTCCGCCAAGGTCAACTTTCGGAGTTGCTAAAAATAAGCACGGGGATCGTTGTAATCGACTTAGATCCTCCCCACGAAATTGCTGGCCTTGTGCCAAAGTTTGAAACCATTATTATTACTATTGTTTTTGTTTTTCACAGATTGTCCATCAGGATGGGAAACATATATAAATAATTGTTATAAATATGTTAGATATCCGAAAAAAAATTTTCGTGAAGCGAGCCTAGCTTGTAAGGTAATGTATATTTTCTCAAAGATATCTTATGAACAAGCCATAAAACTATGGATTCCAGTTTATGGATTCCGTATGTGTGTACGTCTGAATATGAATGAATGTGTTTGTGTGGACTTGTGTACGTGTGTGTGTGTGTGTGTGTGTGTTGGTGTCTTGGTACGAGTGTTTCATTGAAAATACCGAATATACCAAAAATTTTCATCAAAAATTTTCATCAAAAATTTCATAAAAAATTTTGATCAAAAATTTTGACCAAAAATTTTCATTATTATTATTATTATTATTATTGCTGTTGTTGTTGTTGTTAGTACTGATGCGTCTGTAATGCTTTTGTAGATATCACACCATTAATAAATTCGTGTAGATTCTCCTGAAATGGGATCGTAGTGTATATTTACAGCTATGTATAGAGACACAGTTCAGTCAAGCATATTAAACAATGCAGTAGATACAGTAGCTTCCATAAACTGGTATCCAACATCGGCAAGTAAATTCCATCTTGAAAGAGATCTAGGTGACAGTCGAAAGGGTAAGCCATTGGACATGGCTGAATAAGAATGACGCCACCTGGCTGGAGAAGTGATGATCCAGAAATGAACTTGAAGTCGAATTTTAGTCAGTCGAAACAGTAGGTGAGGTCTCACATCAACGAGGGGGCCAGTGCGCTGTAAAACTATCGAGACGAAGGCACTGAAATAATGCGCACTTTCTCCTGTTGACCCCTGAAACCTACTGACATTTAGTATGCCGAGTTTTCGATTGACTGCACTTGTACTAGTATGTTGTTTCCACGTCTCTATAATAACCTTTTTCCACGTCTCTATAATAAGCTTTTTCCACGTCTCTATAGCAAGTTGTTTCCACGTCTCTAAACCATTACTTCTAAATTAATCCAAAATCTGGCCTTTATACACAAACCTAAGTGCTCCTAAAAAACCGCAGGAAATAGTAGCCAAACTTCGAATGAATTCATACTTTTTTTTTTAATATGGAAGGGATATATTAGGCAATATTTTGTTACATATAAACAGACAAGATTATCGTCGTTGGAGTGTTTTTAATCATAGGTCTACTCCACCAGGCTTGAATCAAGGCAAGAACAAAAAAAAACATGTTAAGCTAGCTTATGTTTATGTTTATGTTTATGAAACCGAAGCCTACTTTTGAGGAGAAACCAAATGTACTGCTTACAACACAGTTTAAACCAAATATTTTCCTTAAAATTTGTGTGATTTTTTACAGCTTGATGGGGCAGCTTTAGTTAAGGTTGAAGACTTTGCTGAAAACGAATTTATAATAAGCAAGTTAAAACAATATTCTCGGAGGTACGATTTTCTATTTTCATATTTTATTTTTGATATTGTTGTTGTTGTGGCTGATGAAATTGCTGCCTCTATTGTTGTTGTTGTTGATAAGCTTCAAATGAGCTTTAATCAGACTGACCAATAATCGAAGGAACTCAAACTGCGATCATCTCATCTTTGTTTAAGGTATAATGTTTCTAGTAAACTTGGACTACATTATCCCAGACACAACTCACCGTTGAGGAAGATTTAACTGTTATTTCTAGTAAGTCCAACATGTTAAAATCTTATTACAGAGCATTTTCAGAGTGGTTAGCGAATATTGTTTGGTCTTTCTTCTTGCGTTCTAAGTTCAAATTCCGTCGTATCAACTTGGTTTGTCCTCATTTTGAGGTCGAGAAATAAACTACCAACTCAGGCAAGTGGAAAGACAAATTTGCGATATGTGATGAGATGTGTTACGGTACCTGTTCAAATCCCACGTTGTCCACAATAGCACAACTCGTTATGAGAGCTGTAATAGATGGGGGGACGATTGCAGCTGTCTTCTACAGCAGCTGAACGATTGTTGTGATGATATCATTATTTATAAAATGTAAACATAACCGATCTGTATGTATCCCTGTTCAAAATAATCCTTTCTACTATAGACAGTAGGCCTGAAAGTGTTGGAGGAGGTTAGTTGATTGCATCGACCCCAGTGCTCAACTGGTACTTATTTTATAGACTCCGAAAGTCGGCCTCGGTGACATTTGAACTCTGAAAATAAAGACGGACGACATACCACTAAGCATTTTGTCCGGCGTACAAATGATTCAGCCATCTCGCAGTCATATCAACAGAAAATATAATGATGATAATCTCTTACGTTGGCATAAAAGTTTATATTCACAGAGAAGTAATTAGTCGATTGAATTGAATCCCAAAGGTTTAACAGTTTATTGACCTTTAAAAATATAACCACAGAGTAAAATCTTGAATAACGAAGCTGAACTAAAAGCTACGTTGTAACTAAAATTCAAAGAAAATGAGTTACATCATTAATATTGATGCGACGACCGAAAATACAGTTGGCATTATATCTCTATCTCCCGGGCTGGGTTTTGAACCTGTACTCTGGTCAGTTGGGGAGAATGGTATTTCCTTTGTCTTGTCGGCAACCACAGCTGTTTTTAGCGTAGCTGCCCCTTTCCGGGCAGCGAAAGTTCAAAAACGGCAGGATAGGAATGTACCGACCGACCCATCTTGGCAGGGGGTAAAGTAGCACAATGAGCTATGGTATTTGTGATGAATAGGAGGACAGAAATTGGCGGCCAAGGAATTAGCAGAGAATTTGGCCAGTGGAGTTCTGGCAGCCAGCAGAGGCAGTTGGGTTGTAGCAGTCGTCCGAAGCAGTTGGGGGACAGCAGTTTGCCCGTGGAGATGAAACAGTTGTACAGAGATGAAGAAAGAAGAATTATAAGTCTGACAGAGAAAGTTATGGTCAGCAGAAACGCATAGAGTCCCAGAGAGAGAGAGAGGGACAGAGAGATGAAGCAGTTGTACAGAGGTGAAGATGAAGAATAAGTCTGACCGAGAAAGCTATGGTCAGCAGAAATGTATAGAGTCCCAGAGAGAGAGAGAGGGACAGAGAGATGAAGCAGTTGTACAGAGATGAAGATGAAGAATAAGTCTGACCGAGAAAGCTATGGTCAGCAGAAATG
The DNA here is from genome assembly GCF_046866305.1 of Octopus bimaculoides. NCBI lineage: Eukaryota > Metazoa > Mollusca > Cephalopoda > Octopoda > Octopodidae > Octopus > Octopus bimaculoides. Next base: position 122,283,054 of record NC_142931.1, read on the forward strand.
TATAGAGTCCCAGTGAGAGAGAGACGGAATTGTAGTGGCAGACTGCCTTGGTCAGTGGAAGTAGCAGACCTGAAGGAAACAAACTTCGTTGGGGTAAATGCTTTTATATTATTTTAGAGAAAAAGAACTCTGAGTTGTTAACTGTGTTGTTAAATGCTTCTAAAAGAAAGGAAAAGAAAAGAAATACAAAAGAAAGAAGCAGAAGAACTTTGTTGTCAAATGAAACTTGAGACACGAACTTTGCGATGTAAAAATGATTGAAAAGCTTGTAATTGTTTGGAAACCTTGTCAACGTTATTGAACTGTCATGCCATGTATTGGAATTGTTATTATGTAATGCTCTATTCTAATGTTTTAAATGTATTCTGTGATGTTATGTAAAGAAACAGAAAAGGTTACCCAACGCATGGTCTTCGTGTTGTTTCTTCCTCCCCGTCCTATTTGCCTGTGTTGTTCTTCGTTACGTGCTCCGGCCGGGGCTTTATTATCGGTCAGGATTGTACCGACAGACGAATTTGCTAGCTCACTGAGTGTTGAACGTTCGCGCGTGCGCGAGTCCCCTCTTCGGTGTTAAGGAGGTGCTTCGCGTGCGGGCGTTCGTAACAATATATACGAACACGTGATAGAAACAACAATGTAGAAGAAATCGGGAAATAGGCCCTTATTTGATTTTATGTCACTCTAACTAATAATCTCCTTTTTTTTGTCCTAGCTACTGTGACAATAATTAGTACATTGTTATTCTTTTAATTATATTATGAACTAGAGACAGTAGAGAACTAAACTGAATCCTTTACTCGATATATCAAATGAGTTCAAATTGTATCAGGGTTACCTCTTCTTTTATTTCATCCATGATCAATAACGGGGTGTTGACTCACTTCTCAAGTGTTGACTCACTTCTAAAGAAACTACATTTCCATGAAGAGTGTCAAAAAAAATCATCCCAAACGGAGTTTATTTTTCATCGCGGTATCATTAACACCATCTAGAAGTCAGTGTTGTAATGATAAAGTAAGTGAAATAACCGACCCTAGAATCGAACATGTGTCCCAGACACGGCTTTCCAGCAACTTACCACCACTAGGCTGTGTTAACAAACAAATAATATATTGAAATATTTTAAGTAATTGTTTCCTGTATACCAAAAATTGGCTTTGAACATTGTCACTAGATGAATTTCCGGACTATAACTTCTTCATATCCCTTAAGTCGCTAATATCCGTGACACGTAATTGGATGTTATACAGACTTATTTTCCAACCACTCTAAAATCAATATTCACCATAACATTAATTTATGTATGATGAACATATGATCTTCGTTCATGTACCCTCTCATTTATTCTGTATTTCGATAATATTCTATTCGTAAAATAAAATGTGAGTTTCGTTGACTCAGTAATTTCTAGGGTGAATAAAATAAAGTATTTTATGCCTAGTGTTATCGTACCTTGTGTCTATGCTAGAAAATATTGACTGATACAATCTTTCTTTAATTAGTCTTGAGTCTAATAAAAATATAAATCAATAAATAATTATATATATGCATGCATAAATGTTTGAACTTAGTTTGCAGTGGTACACAGATGCAACGGTCAACGATAATATAACAAATCTGTTTGTATGGCGGAGTTCTGGTAATCAAATAAAGAAAAATCACTTTTGGATCGATGAGACAGAAATGCGGCGAGAAGGTTCAAGTATCATCTATTCACAAAGGGGTAAGATTAATCTGTCTAAAGCAGTTAAGCACAAAATGTCATTCGCATAGTTTAACACTTACATACACACACACGTACATACATGTATGCACGCATACATACATACATACATACATACATACATACATAATACTGTTTATCGAAGGCATGCAAATCTAGACTTCAATTCACTATCGGACTTTTCCGTGTAAAAATTTGTTCAATAGGCACTCTACTAAAAGTATAGAGTAATATTTCAGTTTAATATATTTTAAAATATATTATGCATGTATACATATATATTTGTGGGTGTGAGCGTGTGGGGGTGGGGGTAAGTGTTTGTGTGTGTGTGTGTGTGTGTGTGTGTGTGTGTGTGTGTGTTGATTGTATCGAACAGGAGAAAAAAAGCTTATTGGATGTTATCATGTTATAATGTTATAGAGTTTAATTATCGTTATAGTGTTGAACACCGGAAAGTTGCTTCTACATTCACTTCAAGAAGCAGAAAAAATTCAGTTTCTTTGTCACAGTTCGTCTGAAAATTCAGATATTAGGAAATACTATGTCGTCCAGTAACATAGAGTATTCTTTTCTACTCTAGGCACAAGGCCTGAAATTTTCTGGGGTGGGGGCCGTCGATTAGATCGGCCCCAGTACCAGCTGGTACTTAATTTATCGACCCCGAAACGATGAAAAGCAAAGTCGACCTCGGCGGAATTTGAACTTAGAACGTGAAGAAAGACGAAATACTGCTAAGCATTTCGCCCGGCGTGCTAACGTGTCTGCCAGCTCACCGCCTTAGTAACATAGAATATTGTTGACTGAGCTATCTTATACGCTAAAGGATCAAGCAGCAATAGACTTTG
>NC_142931.1:122290621-122350621 GCF_046866305.1 Octopus bimaculoides
CCTACTTGTGTGTGGGTGTGTGTAAATAAATGTGCATCTGGATGTAATGTTACTGAAAATAAATTGTTTCCTTGTCATATGTTTCAATACCTGTAATTATTATTCAACAGGCTACGGCAAGCTGTTGCGAAACCGGAATGAGATCCGTAAAGGCCCTACCATAACTATCGATGCAGTTGATACGGTAATCATCGAATCCTCGAAATACATATTCCTTGAATGTGTAGCCGATGGTAATCCTAGACCAGTATATAAATGGCGTCGTTTCCAAGACAACAGGATAGTGGAGGTGACTTCTGCTTTGGATTCTCGTTATACACTCACCAATGGAAGGCTGACCATTTCCAATCCTGTTGACTATCGTGATGCTGACCATTATCAGTGTAGTGCTGAAAACGAATTTGGCAAAGTTTTGGGAAATATCGTTCTGCTATCTTTTGCATGTGAGTGAGTGATAGATTTTTACGTCATTGTCATATTATTATATTTCATATTGGATGGAAAGCAAACCACAGATATACTATTAGAGATCGAAACAGTATTAGTTCAGAATAGCAATCTCCATATCTTACGTAATATCGATATACCATAAGAAGGTCACAATTCTGTGGTAAACGTCTTGAGAGAGTGCCACGTGTAGACGTACAGTATTACGACACATCTGTGCATTTTAGCACTATGTGTCTATACGAGATGCTTTCTCATGACGAATACTGCAGTACTATAGCATTTTTATAGTATATCCACGTTAAGTACGATGTACATATTGCTATTCTAAACCACAAAGTAAGTAATTTTCCAACTACAACTACTTACTGCCGTCTCTATCACCGGCTTGTACTCTGTCAGAATAGGTACGCTGTGTTACAAAAGCCTGTTGTTGGAGAAGTATTCCAAAGGCTCTAGCAATCAACAATTGCCAATGTTCCTGTCTTCACATGCAGTCGATGTTAGAACTAGTTGAATCTTTGTTGTTAACGAAGCAAGATGTTCTTTTTCTGCCTCTTCTTCACCCTCCTGCAACTGTGCCCTGGAAAATAGTTTTTAATGAAGTCGTGTCAAGATACATGTCAGTAGTAGAAAAGCTTTTGACATTTCATATTACTAGAAATATACTGAGAACGTCAGAAATTCTAAATATAATTTCATTAGATTTTATTGATCCCTGAAGGTTAAAATGTGAAATTGTTTTCGTAGAGCTTTCAACACAGGATTAGAATTTAATAATAATAAAACAAATTGGGTGCAGTATGATTTCTAAACGCTTGTCGCTTTAAGAAGCATTAAAGTGAATTTGTGACTTTGATACAAGGCCACACGTTTCGATGAGGTATAAATTGTTCATAATACTCAAACTTGGTTCCTATTTTATCAACATCGGGAAGACGACGGCAAACAAAATCGATCCTGGTAGAATTTGAACTTGGAACATGCAAAAAGAAAAAAAAAACCAAGACTTAACTAAGTAGTTGTACAGTATTTGGTCAGTTACTAAACTGATTCTATTATTCGAAGTCTCTCTCTCTCTCTCTCTCTCTCTCTCTCTCTCTTTATATATATATATATATATATATATATATATATGAAAAGTGTTGGTATCCAGAAGACCCAAGGTGGCAGGTAACGATAAGTAAGTGCTATGGAAGGACCGTAGTTAAACTCTCGGTTCGATGATGATGCGAGTGAGAAGTCTAACGTGGATCTTGTATGAACATGTATACATGCTCATGCTTGGTGAGACAACAAAACCAAGGTTGTGTGGAGTTTTCAGGACATATATAAAGAGAAAGTTAGTCTTACAGCTGTTTCTGGGATATTAGGGATATCCCTTCATCAGAGACGATGTCATTTTTACAACTGTCTTTCATTGAAGGAATATATGTTGACATAACAATCTATGCTTTTTATCAGATCTTGGTGATTTCTCCAACGTCATCCCGGAACCGATCTATGTTGATGCTTACGAGTCAACCTCAATTCATTGCAGCCACATTTCATTTAAACCAGGTAATTTGTATATATTTTTACACCATCTCTAAAATTCTTTTCTTCCTTATAGCAGTACAGGCGTAGTTAGTATCTCGGAACTAACACTGTGCTCACTGCATGATCAAAAGAGATAGATTTCGCTTTTGTTTTGTTACATTAGTAATATATAGTGTATATATATATATATATAAGCGCAGGCGTGATTGTGTGGTAAGCACACAGTTCCAGATTTAATCTCACTGGTTTAATCACCATTTAGCCTTGTGAATAGACTTGCTAAACGGAAACTGAAAGAAGCCCGTCATATATATGCATATGTATATCTATGTGTGTCTTTGTGTCTGTGTTTGTCTCTACCACTGCCGCTTGACAAACGTTGCTGGTGTGTTTACGTCCCCGAACTTGGTTCGGCAAAAGAGATCGATAAAATAAGTACCAGGCTTTAAAAATATAAGTATTGGAGTAACGACATTCGACTAAAAATTCTTCAAGGCATTGCCCCAACATGGCCGTATTCTAATAACAGAAACAAGTAAAAGATAAAAAAAAATAAAGACATATACAGCTTAAAACTGTAAGTAACAAAGGAGGCACATATACACGCTTAAAAAAATAAATAGGAAATAGAAATTGAATAATGTGGTCTGAGATTTACAAGCAGAAATGCTTTTTGTCGTTTGTGTCCTTGATCAAAGCTGATCTGAGGTTAAGCAACAACATCGACAAACTGAAACAGCGGCAACAAAAACAATTACAAAAACGGTTATGTCGTTACAAGTAATGTAAAATTAACTGATGTCACGTTCGTTTGAAATTTTGAGCAATGCTTATTTTCGGTAGTAAAAACAACAAAATGATGCATTCACTGTACATATCAAGTAACCATTATCCCGACTCACGTTCGCTTCAAACGCTAGGTCTCACCATCCTTGTGGGCCTCTTCAGCGAACACATCCTCAACAAAGCAATTTTTGCATATCAAAGACAAGCGTTCCCTTTCAGGGTAAGAAAATACTTCAGTTTTCTATATTTGGTGACTCTATAAGTCTAAAGTAAGGACTACAATGGAGTACTGGTCCCACTTCTTGGACGGTATTGCTGCTACATAGACATACATTCTAGACAACACCCAAAGATCACTCGACTGGTTGGCAGGATGTCTTTTACAAACATACTCCAGCCACTGGTCTACAGGGGTGGTGCATCCTTTCTCTGATTTTCTTCTACCAATACTACAGAAGCATGTAATTTTTGTGCTTCTTCCGCTCAGGAACTCTCACCCCACTCGTCTCTTCTCTCATCCCTCATTTTGACTTCATCCTGTCTAGGTCCAACTCTAATCATCAGCCCCGTTCTAAGCTTCCCTTTGTATTTTTTTTTTTGCAACCAATCTAATAGAGTTTCCGAAGGTTACAGACACAGCTTTTCTGCAGATCAAGCAAAGGAAAAATGTTATGGAGTTTCATATAGCCTTAGGTTCACTCCAATCAAGCACATTTAATAAAGACCTTTCAAACTGTGACAATCCGTGAAGAATTTCATTATTCAATGTGCCCTTCCGTTTTGAAAATGGTACGATGGAATTTCTGAATAAATTTGGTTGCAATTTCTAACAGACTGAGCGACCATATAGAAGTTCTTTCGTTGGCTTGATGATGTCTCAACGGAGTGAAGTTTTACACATATGAGAGGAGTTTACAACTGGATATCGATCCTAAGATGAATTCATTTCATTTTACTTGTTTCATGGTAAAGTTATGAACTCAATTTTAGATTTCTAAATTCCTTTAACATCCGTAATCCTGTTTCTATAGAAGTATTTAATATTTCTAACACCTATCCATTTCCATGTGTCTTCAGCAATAACGTATCAATGGGTGATAGGTGACATGAATTTCGTTCGGACTACAAAGCAAAAATACATGTTTATATCCAGGAACGGCCAACTGTATTTCTCAGAAGTTTCCTTAGCAGACATGGGAGACTATCGATGCCTGGCTACCTTATTTATCAAACATAATAAAAACGATGTTGATCACATTCCGTCACAACTTCCAAGTCGCATAAGTAACCCCATTCGACTAATTGTCAGAAACAAAGGTAAGTTTCTTTATTTACTATTTCATAATTTCTAATACAGTTACACATTATTTGCAGTTATCTTTCATAAAATTTGATAACGTCATAGAGAACTGGTTCACTCTCAGATTTGTCATATAGGGTTTTGGAGCTAATTTTGACAATATTTTATATCTCCTTTTTTTCAAGTTCAGCTTGATGTATTGGTAAACGGTCAACTACGTTGGGAAGCATAAAGATTAAAGTTTTGATTGAGAAAAAATTAGTTGACATGACGAAGTAGAAGCCATCTGAATATTTGAAGAGTTACTTGTGTCATGATAATTCACGCTGACATCATGAGTGCTGCTCAATGCTCCATGTACTGTATAAATGCTGCAAGACGTGACATGGAGAGTATGAAAATGAAGTTCCCCAAACTCTGATAGTCTTTGAGTGTGTCTCTAGCGAGGAAAACATCATGCTGCCTCACATTATTGAACAGGGCCTTAGGCTGGAGACTGTGGTCAAATTCTGGCTGGAGAGTGTTGCTGCTGAAAGATCATATGTGTGGCATCAGAATTCGGCTTCTTGCCATACCTCCGGAAAAAGTCAGAACTGGTTGTTAGAGAATTTCTATGACCTTCATCGGCCTCAATTTTTTGCCTCATAATTCGCTCAATTGTAACCCTATGGGTTAGTAGGTGCAGGGCGATGTTGAGATTAGCATCAACCGCTCTGCCTGTAACAACGAGGCCGAGCCGGTGGCCAGGATTCAGGACACAGTAAGAAACATGCGCCAGGTTCGGGAGCCGTCTTTCGACTGTGGTAGAAGCAGAGAGCGGCTACTTTGAGTAAACAGTTATCTTCCAGCCATATTCTAGTTGATAATTTTTGAATTTTTTTTAAAACTTTAATTTTTGGATGGGATAGTGTGCTTCCTTTTCCTTTTAAGCAATCTGCCAAATTTATCCCGAACATCCTGGACCGAAACCTGCTGCCTTGAGAACAGCTGCCATGTATCGATGGTCGACCCTATCGAAGGCTTTAGACTGATCTAAATTGATCAAAGTCTCACCCACGCCAGCTTCGTTACCTACCCTCTCTATGATGTAGCGCATGAGATGGAGGTTATCGTGGATATACCTGGTCGGTACGGCGCATGTCTGCACCTTGCCGATCCGCTTGCCCACGACAAGCGCCAACCACTTGGCTAGCACCTTGGTCAAAATCTTCAACTCTGCATTGAGCAGAGTGATGGGCCTAAAGTTCCCTATCACGCCCCCTTGTTTGGGTCCATTCTTAGCAAAGCCACCACTCCTCGACAAACAAAAGCAGGAATTCTCCCGTTTTGTTGCCAGTTGTAGTAGACGTCCGCCAAGATTATAGGCGTCGACGATAATCAGCTAAACAGTCTGCTCGGAAGAACTTTTGGGCCGGGGCCCATGGATAACTTCCAAAGGTCCCTCTCCTGGCAGTGCTACCGAAGGGCGCTGCCTGTTCGAGATAAACTCTACCGGCACGGAAGTGCAGTCAGTCGGGCCTGCTCGAGGTGCGCTCAGAACGACGAAACCATTCTGTACGCACTCCTCCAGTGCCCGAGTATTGCTGACCTGTGGGATTATGTCGAACAGCTACTGTCATGTGTAGGACGGATCCGGCTATCGGCTGAATCCATAGTGAAGATTGACCCGCCGACCGCCTTTAACCGGGAGGGCAAGGCAATTTTCCTTTGTCTAGTGGCTGTAGTGAAAGAGGTGGTATGGTGGGCCCGTTTGAAAGGACTAAAGTCAGACACTTTCCTCTTTGGCCAAGGCCTCATCAACTTTTTCAAGTTCCACTTGAAAAGGAAGATGAGAGTAGAGAGGGAAGTGCTGTCTCGTAGCAAATTTATTGAAAGGTGGGTGACTGTTGGTAAAATGGCCAGTATGAACGGACCAATTCTGAGGTTACACCTGTAAAAAAAAGGTAATATAAAAGGAGAAGAGGCTCTCTACCCCTCCTGACCAGGCTCCTGTGGCTTTTATGGGTCTTTCCACGTGTAACCTTTCAAAGCGCCTTTCCCTATTGGGACTTTTATTTGTTATATTTTTCGCTGTTTTTAATGTTTACACGAACGTTTTCTTTACGGACAAAACCCTTTGTACTTTTCATCCTGTCTTTGTCCTTACATGTTTTTGATTTATATTAGCCCTTGTGGCCAATAAAACAATTATTATTATTATTATTATTATTATTATTATTATTATTATTATCGTCGTCGTCGTCGGCGGCGGCGGCGGCGGCGGCGGCGGCGGCGGCGTCATCGTCGTCGTCGTCGTCATCGTCGTCGTCGTCATCATCATCATCACCATTATTATCATTATTATTATTATTATTATTATTATTATTATTATTATTATTATTATTATTATTGCCTTAGCACAGCTTCAAAATATTAGACACGCCTGACAGACCCAAAACATATCCGCTCAAAACTCCATACTTCTAACCCTTAATTGTTCTCTGATAGATATTGTTGATCTGAAATTTGAGTATACATATACGGACATATACAGAGATAATCAAACTCTGGGTTAAGCAAAATCTGGTAATAATCGTAGATTTGTACATTCTTCTCAGTTGCATTGTCCATTGTCATTGATGCAGACACAGAAATGCTTTGTGACAGGCCGAAGAATTTAAACCTCACTTTGATTTGCTTTTATTATTTATCATTAACTTCATTTGTCTTTCTGTCTAATCTTCCTGTCTATATCATTTTGATTTAATGTGTCCTTCCACCACATTTCAAAATATTAGACACGCAGACGCAAGCACACACGCAACCTCCATTATATATATATATATATATATATATATATATATATATATATATATATATATATATATATATATATATATATATATATATATATATATATATATATATATATATATATATATATATATATATATGTATGTATGTATGTATGTATGTATGTATGTATGTATGTATGTATGTATGTAAACATTCTTACATATATATATATGCATACACACACACATACATACATATTTTCATTTCATTTCATTTTCATTTTATCCAGTTTCAGCTCATGAGCTGTGGCCATGCTGGGGCACCGCCATTTTGTGTTGCTACACAATTTTACTTCACGAATTTTACTTCAGGAATTGACATTTGGTGCATGAGAGAGTTTGATGCAGCTGCTCTCATCTGCGCCTCCTGCCGTGAAGTTGGTTCATCTGGGACACCTGACAGGAAGAGGTCCAGCCTTGTCTTGAAGACACCTACATCCACCGCATGCAGGTATCTCAGGTCCTTCGGGAGGATATTGAAGAGCTGTGGACCTTTGAAGCCCAGGCTATTGCAGTATCTTGTCCTACATCTTGATGGCAAATTTGTAGTCCTTGGCACTATGCAATGGCGTTCAGTTCTTTTATTTGTGTAACTTTCGATGCCAAAGTTTTGGACAATACCTTCGATGATCTTCCAGATGTATATTATGGCATATCTTTCTCGTCTACGCTCTAAGGAATAGAGTCTTAATCCCTTGAGTCTTTCCCAATAGCTTATATGCTGCATAGAAGCTATCTTCTTCGTGTAGCTTCGTTGGATTGCCTCAAATTCTGAGATTAATTTGACACTGGTTGGTGACCATAGCTGAGAGCAATAGTCAAAGTGGCTTAGAACAAGTGTCTTCCAGAGCACCATCATGGTTTCTTGATCTCTTGTTCTAAAAGTCCTTAGAATCCATCCGGTCAGTCGCCTGCATTTCATTGACAATTTAGCAACATGAACATGAAAGGATGCATTATTACTCATGTAAATGCCCAGGTTTCGCACTGTCTCTGCCTCTGGGATTGCAGTCCCTCCAGGTCCAGTGTATTTCATAGGTTCTGCATTTAGTCTTGCATGCTGATAGCATAAGGCTTGAAACTTTTCAGCATTAAACTGCATGTTATTCTTTTCAGCCCACTTGTATATTTCATCCAGCTCACATTGCAGGTGCATAGTGTCTTCAGGGTTCTGTATTACCTGTGAGACTTTTGTGTCACCCGCATAACTTGTGACCGTGGCTCTCTGTGTGGGTGAGGGCATGTCTGAGAGGGACATTATGAACAGTAATGGTCCCAAAACAGTGCCTTGCGGAACACCGCTCACTATTTGTGTGTCATTGGAGGTGGCCCCATTGGCTACTACCACCTGACTTCTATCCTTCAAAAAGTCATGAAGCCATTCTCCCAATTTTCCAACTATGCCGAGATCACGCAGTTTGTGACATATCATTCCATGATCAACTTTATCAAAGGCCTTTGCAAAGTCGAGATATATCACTTCCACATTTGAGTGGTTAAGTAGCTGTTTCAGCACCCAGTCATAGTGTTGTAAGAGCTGAGTCAGGCAGCTTCTTCCTGGTCGGAAACCATGTTGGGTGTCAGGCAGCAAGTCATTTTCTTCAAGGAAGGCGATTAGTTTTCTTCTGACTATTCGTTCCATGACCTTGCTAATGTGTGAGGTGAGAGAGATAGGTCTGTAGTTCTTGGCCTCCGCTCTGCTACCTCCTTTATGAATAGGGCATATTTTCCCCTCTTTCAGTTTTCTTGGGAGTTTGCCAGATGCAAGGAAGCTCTGAAAGAGGGACTGCAGTGGTCTTGCTAGGACTCGTTTACATACCTTTAGAAGGATTGCTGGGAATCCATCAGGGCCAGTAGCTGAGTTTGGGTTCAATTCATCTATAGCCCTTATTACATCGTCTTCCTTTATATCTATGTAATCAATCATCATTGCCTCTGCTTTTATATCTGCAGTGGTAAAAAAGTCAGTTGGATTGCTGACTTGAAAGTGCCCTAGGGGTGGAGTGAAAACACTTTTGAATTGATCATTTAGTATTTCACTTATCCTCTTTGGGTTTCCTGTTAGTGCACCATCTATTTCAAGTAGTGGCCCTATCCTGCAGTGCACTGAAGCTGTTTCATTGGCAAACTTGTAGAAAGCTCTGGGGTTAGATTTTATATTGTCTATAGCCCAGGCTTCTTTGTCTGCTCTTTCTTTTTCGTGGGAGAGTTGCAGATTTTTTTCAATCTCCAGCAGTTGTATTTTCAGGCGGGACTTTTCACTGCTTTCAATTTGTTTGTTTAGGCGATTTGAAACTTTTGTACGCCGTCTCATAAGAATTTTCCTCTCCCTGGGGATTTTGTTCTTGTGTACAGCGGCCTTTCTCTCCGGGACACATTTGTAACATATAGCTTGCATTACAGACATGAATTGTTTAAGTTTCACGTCGATGTCCGGTGAGGAGAGACATTTAGGCCAGTTTTGTTTGAGGATCTCTTTCTCAATCTGTTTCCAGTTTGCCTTACTGAAGTTCAAATTGGAAAGATTCTGAGAGTTTCTTGTAGGCTGCATGTCCATGGCTTCCTTTGGTCCGTACATGGTCAGCTCTACCATGTTGTGATCCGAGAGTAGCGTCGGTGTCACTTTCACATTATGGATGAGATCCATATTATTTGTGAAGCAGAGATCCAGTATGTTACCTGCCCTGGTTGGCTGGAGTACCACTTGTTCCATGTACAAAGTGTTGGCAAGTTTCAAGAGGGAATTCACCTGCCCTTGTTCGTATCGCGTCATTCCTGGGAGAGAAAGGCCCTCGGGCCATCTGACATTGGGCAGATTGAAGTCTCCCATAAGAAGTACACTTACGTGTTGTTCTAATGTGTCTAGAACTTCTATTTTTGTAAGGCAGTCTTCAAATTTGCCTACATGATTTGGAGCATCTGGAGGGCGATATGTAGCACATATAACTACATTATATATATATAATACTTAGAATTATATTTCAATAATGTTAGTAGTGTGATCCGCCCGTGGAATATGAGTTCAGTATACACGTAGAAGCACAGAAAACCTAAACGATCGATACAACCATTTCCTCTCGGACCATATAACAGGTTTTGTGTAAGAGTCACTTCTCAGGAAGAAGGAAAGAATGTAATAGGCTGTTTAGCCTATTTTCTTTAATTAGGATTGTCTAACTTCCCAATTTTCTAATTATTAATATAGAATGAAGTGATTACAATATCAATGCCATCGTTTGATTTTATCGAAAGTTTGAGAACTTGGGCCCTTCAAACTAAATATATGAGATTTTGCAAATTTGATATATTCTTCCTACCTTGCTGCTCATCCGAATACACGAAACCTAAGATTTCAAGAGCTGAGAAAAAAAGTTTATATCATTATTTCATGTCTTTGTTTGTGCATGTATAACATTTTAACTTGCAATATGCATCAGATCCCTTTGTGCTTCTATGTTGTCATTCTTCAGAATAAAGTAATCATCTAGATAGCTTTTCCAACTCTTCCTCATCCATTGGTGATAGGAGTTTCCATATTTTTGTAGTGATTCTTGATACATAGTCAATTCGAAGTAGTCCCGAAAGTATAGAAAACTTAAACGAATTCAAGACATTTCTTAGTTGTGTAAACACAGAGTCATGCAATTTACAATGGAATACAGCAAAGAGAAACTTACTAAAAAGAAAAGTCAATAAAGAAATTGGAACTGACTTTTATTATAAACCCACAGACTCGAAGCAATACCTAATTTTTAACTCATGCCATTTTAAACACATTAAAATAAATATCCCTTTCAATTTTGGAAAAAAAAAGATATGCATATCTGTATCTGATAAAAAAAAAAATACCCATGAATTATGCCTTAACGAAATTAAAACCATACTCGAGGATAGATATTATACACCTCCACAAAAAGACGATGAGATAAAACGTGCCAAGACAATTGATAGCCATACAATATGAGGAATAAAACCAATTAACACAATTGATTTGAGAATATTACTTTATATTTCTACCTAAAAACCCAGAAACAATGAGGCTGACAACATTATTCTCAAAAATCTCCCAATACTCAATAAGGATCTTAAGATGGATCAAATTCTCCGCACACATAAAATCATTAAAAGTAAAAAGAACAGAAGCAGCCACAGTCACCAAAGAGAATACTGATAGATATAGAACTACACAAAAGACAAAAAGTAAAAACGAAACCAAGAATTAAAATATCTGGGAGACCAAACTGTGGAACGTGTCCTAATTTAATGGAAAGTCCGAATTTCATTTTAAACAAGAACTAATCTTCAAAATAAAAAAATGCTTTTACTTATACATCCGAAAACTTAATCTACGTCAAAACTTACTCAGGATGTTCACAGTTATACAGGAGAAAAAGGAAAGTCACTAAAACTGATAGAAATTTTACTCAGGGAACAAGATATAGGCAAATACCTCAAAGTGACCACATACAGTCATTGAAAAATATCAAGCACGCCTAAATCTGAACATATAACCTGTTTTGATTGCTGCTTCACTCAATTAATCAACTCGGTTTTATTAAATATCTAATTAATTTACTTTAACCACTAAAAATGAGTAATTCCCTCCCCTACTTCAAAAAATAACAATCACTGGTTATCTCCCCTAAAATGTATTATTTATCAATTTACAAAATATCTCATCTCACAAAGACATCGAATGACTACAACTAAGTAATGTAGCATAGATTAATAACATCATCACTAACTATTCAGTCATGATTAGCTAAACAAGCGAAACCGGTCGATTATTTAAGTATTTTTCTGTTCATTTCCTTTTTATTCTTACCATATTTCACCGAGTACATATATATATATATATATATATATATATATATATATATATATATATATATATATATATATATATATATATATACATACATACACATACATACATACATACATACATACATACATACATACATACATACAGTGCAATGAAACAGTTCGAGAAAAACACCACTCGGTGTAATATGGTAAGAATAAAAAGGATTTGAAAAAAAAATTAAAATTAAGTAAAATATTTATAAATATATGTATATATGTATATATATGTATATACATATATATATATATGTGCATATATATATATATATATATATATATATATATATATATATATATATATATATATATATATATATATATATATATATATATGTGCATATATATCTATCTATCTATATATATATATATATATATATATATGTAGTGAAACTACCTCCCGCCATTAGATACAAACTACTATCGCCATTACATACAATCTTCTCATTTAAATATAAATAAATGCGAGCGTAGTAGAGAACCCATCTCTTGTCATCACGTGACTTATTATTCGAATCGGCAACTACTTCGAACCTTTCCCGCCAGAACGCAAACTGACCAATCACAGCCCCTAATAAGGTCACGTGATAGAGTAAAATTCTGAAGCCATCGGGAGCCTATAGTTTGTTATAAATAGCTTTAGCTCGGCAGCCAAATTGGTCTCGGTCCAGTTTCTCTTTGAGAACTGTTCCGTGTACCACACGACAGCAGCAGCAGCCAGCGACCACTTCAGCAGCTTCGTCCAGCCACGATGACCTCCGCCGTCGCCATATCAGCAACAAGAGTCTACGACTACTAACCAGCACCTACCAAGCAGCCTCTACGCTACCAGCGTCAACACGAATTACTATGTACACCAAACCAAACCTCCGCGGCACATCTCTCTCTTCGATTCTGTTAGGTGACTCAGCTTCACCACGGTAAATAAATAGACAAGAGTTCTTAAACAGACAAGAAATTCTCAGCCAGCGACGAACATCTGTATAACAAGAATCACGGCCCGGCATCGATGCCACGACATTACAACTAGTGATCAGCACTGCCACACTCAGCCTCTCCTCACTTTCACATACAGAACTTTTCCTATAGTGTACTAACGAACTGGTATAATTGTCCACGTGTTATTGACTCTCTTTCTATCTGCTGTAATAATACACATACACATACATACTTTTCTTTGTACGACGGCCTGTCTTTGATTATGTTCTTATATGTCGCATTCACACTCACACACAGACATACATCTTTAACGCTACAATAAATATTTCTGTTATTCATCTAATACGGTTGTGGTCTTTCATTACTGGTCATCTATGTTATCGTCGCATAACATATCATCTATATCATCACCTGAGATATATAATTGTGTGTTCGACCGTGTGACACGTTTAAATAAAAGGAGTCCTCTGTTTTTCCATTCGTCACCATTTCTCCTTTTATGAGTTCGCACGGTCGTCCCTTACATATATATATATATATATATATATATACTTATAGCTCTTAATTTTTGCTTCATTAATTTCAATGTCTTCTCTCCACAGTTTCCAAAGTAAACTGGAGTCCTGTTATTCACAATGACTTCATTGCTGTGTTCCCAACCCAACCTATGATTGGTGACGATGTCTATCTGGAATGTTTTGCTCAAGGATCATCGGATGATTCGTAAGACTTTTGTGCTCTCTTCGTAAATTTTCATGTCTCGGTAAACTGTCTGAATTATGGCGTTCCACCCTATGGTTCAACATTTAAAATCTTGTCTCTACCATATCAAATAGCCTTTATTATTATACGCATTACGACTTATAGAAGCTTACTAATTACTGTAAGAAATGCCAAGTACTGCGACATTAATTATTGTTTCATGACCTTGAAATATTTGTTTCATCTCCATGCATGGCTTTAATGGAATTTCGGATTACATCCTATGACCTTTTGAAAGGCAGTAGTGTATGATTTTAAAAGAGACTCGGATCCCGTAGTCGCTGGACCTACTAGCAGGTTGAGTGACTACGTAAAAGATTTTTTTGTTGATTTTCGATGGTTGAAATATTTAGAAGTAGAAGACATTTTATGACGTTCATCCCCTTTTCAATGACACTAGCGACGTCAGTGAAATGAAATAACTCTTCATATCGATTTCATCCACTGATATGATATTATAGAAACGAATGCTGGCATCTGGTAGTGAGGCTAGTAGTGGTTGTGGAGTGGGATAGTAGTGGTAGTGGTGGTTCCTAATGCTTTGTTGTTCGTCAAGGCTTTGGCGATTTATTTTTTGATGATTTCTTTTTGAAGTCGGTAGTACTGGTGGCGCATGGTTCGGTAGTTAGAGCGTCGGGCTTCTCAATCATGAAGTAGTGAGTTCGGTTCCTGGATCGAGCTGTGTGTTGTGTTCTTCAGAAAGACATTCTATTTCGCGGTGCTCCATTTCACTCAGCAGTAGAAATGAGTTGCGACATCACTAGTGTCAAACTGTATCAGTCTTTGCCTTTCTCTTGGATAAAATCGGTGGCGTGGAGAAGGGAGGCTGATATGCATGGGCGACTGCTGGTCTTCCATAAACAACCTTGGATGGACTTGTACCTCGGAAGGAAACTTTCCAGGTGCATTCCCATGGTCATTCATAGCCGAAGGGGGTCTTTACCCTTTACTACTGATTGCTGCTGTTGTTATTGTTGTTGTCGGCAGGGATTTCCCTTGTCACTACTACTCACATTTTGACCATTAACATATTATTATGGGATAGGGGCGCTTTAGGCAAGGGTCGACATATGCTCTTCTAAGGTACAGATACGGTGTGTAAATTTCGGCAGCAGATGAATCGTACCAAACTAGATCAATATGAGAGAACAAAAAATAAACCAAAATTGGCCTTGTGCAAAAATGAATCTTATGTAAACTTCAATATATCGTTGGGAATTAAGTCTTTTAGCAGCGTCGGAAAAAGTGCTTTCCCATATTTGTTCCCATCCTTTACATTCCGAGTTAAAATCCTACCTAAATCAACTGTGCGTTCCATCCTATCGGATCGATGAAATAAAACACTAGTCGAGTACTAGGGTCGATGTAATCGACTTCCCATCTTCTCATAAACTGCTAGCTCTATGTCAAAATTTGAAACATTATTATTATTATTAATATTATTATTATTATTATTATTATTATTATTATTATTATTATTATTATTATTAGCATCTTCTTTCAATTCTGTTTCCATTTCTTGCCGAGTGTCTTCCTGTATACATTGGTAGGCCACTAAAATAAACACACTAGATTGTTCATTTACAAAGTCATGTGACAGAGAAAAGGGGGAAGACAAAGAAAAAGGAAAAAATAAAAAATGAAAAAGTAAACAAATAAAATAAGGAGGGGAAAAAGGAAACAAAATTGATAGCGACAATGCTCTTTTCAATACGTGTGACGTACCAGTTACCTTCTCTACGCGTGACGTACGAGTTATTATCATTATCATTATTATTATTATTTTATGTTTGACTTTTGTTTTGCATTTGTACAAGTTGGATCCAAGTCTCACCCAGAGGCCTCAAGAGACAACAAGTTAGAAGTTCATGTAGGTGTTATGCCTAGGGTACCATATATTTGGATTTGTACAGTTTTGTTCAAGTGAATGTTTAAGAAACCATAAGAAAATTATGTGTTTGCTTTAAAATTTGAGATCACATAGACAGTATTTTACGTAGGATATGGGCTGTTCCCATGAGCACTATCTTTTGAACTTCAGCCATTTTGGGGTTTCCTGGAATCTGATCTAGGTAGTAATCAGCCCGTTTCGCTGTCATTCCCAGGGCACCTATGACAATAGGTATTGTTTTCGTCTTCAGATTCCACATTTTGCTAATTTCTATTTCAAGATCTTTATATTTGCTCAGTTTTTGGTAGGTCTTGACAGATACGTTTATATCGATTGGGACAGTCATATCAATGAGGAGGCATGATTTTTGTCTGAAGTCTTTCAGTACGATGTCTGGCCTATTTGCGTCTATCTTTCTGTCAGTTTGAATGGTGAAGTTCCAGAGGAGTGCAATGTGATCATTTTCAAGTACTGGGGGTGGTTTGTGTTCCCACCAGTTTTTATCATGGGGCAAGTCCAGGTTTTTGCATATTACCCAGTGAATATATTGTGCAGCTCTATCATGCCTGTTGAGATACTCTGTTATTATTATTATTATTATTATTATTATTATTATTATTATTATTATTATTATTATTATTATTCAGTAGTTTTATTTTTATAACGTGCTTTCACTTCACTACCGAGCGCAGCTCTGTGCGCCTTGGGTATGTGCTGTGGTTTGCTGTGGTGCTCTTATGTTTACTGTATTGAAAGTGTTTTGCGTAGAATGTGTGCAGTACCCAGTAGTGCAATTTTCTGTATGTTATATATATTTGTAAGTCCTGGTGTTTTTGTTATGTATTTGTCTGAATATTTTTTTTATTATACCTAAGGCACCTACTATGATAGGAATTGTTTCTGTTTTTAGATTCCACATTCGAGTTATCTCTATTTCCAGGTCTTTGTATTTTGAAAGTTTTTCCATTTCTTTTAGAGAAACGTTGTCATCTGCTGGTATTGAAACATCAATTAGAAGGCATTTTTTTCCTTCATGATCTTTGACAACTATATCTGGTCTATTTGCCTTAATTTCTCTATCTGTGTGTATTGGCATATCCCAGAGTATGGTTGCTTTCTCGTTTTCTGTGACCTTTTCTGGCGTGTGTTTATACCATCTTTTTTCTGTTGCTATTCCATAATGTTGGCATAGCTTCCAGTGTATATAGGTCCCAGCTCTGTCGTGTCTGTGAATATATTCCTTCTTAGCCAGGACTGGGCAGCCAGAGATAATATGATTTATTGTTTCTTGTCGATCTCCACATATTCTACAGTTACTTGTTATATTTCTTTTCATTATGTGTTTTTGGTAATTTCTGGTGGGGAGGCTTTGGTCTTGTGCAGCAATTAAAAATCCTTCAGTCTCTGCTTTGAGTCCTGAGCTTCTCAGCCATCGCTGGGATTTTTCTCTGTCTATTTCTTTCGCATTTAGTTTAGCCCAGTATTTACCATGTAGGGGCTTTTCTTGCCATCGTTTTATCATGGTCCGTTGCTGTTCTAGTTTTAGTTTGGATTTCATTTGTTTTATAGCTTTTGTTGTTTCTTCTTCTTCTTCTTCGTATTTGTTAGGTAGATTGATTTCTTGTTTGTATTTGTCAGCTTCCTTAAATACTGAAAACAGTTTTTTGTTTTGCTCGTGTTTTGTGGCTATTTGTATTAGTTTCCCTTGCTTCTGGAGTAGGTATTTTTGCAGTCCTATGGTGGTTATTTTATAATAGTTTTCTAGCTGTATAAGACCCCTGCCACCTTCTGTGCGTTGTATATATAGCCTTTCTATGTCAGATTTTGGGTGGTGCATCCTATATCCTGTCATTATTTTTCTTGTTTTCCTGTCTATTTTACATAGTTCGTTTAGTGTCCAGTTAAGGATGTTGTAGCTGTAGCTTATAACTGGGACAGCTAAAGTGTTGATACCCATTATCTTGTTTTTAGCATTGAGCTCTGTTTTTAGTATTGATCTAACTCGTCTATAGTACTCTTTCTTTATTTTTTCTTTCATTTGTGTATGTTGTATCCTATCTAGTTCATTGACTCCTAAATACTTATATGGTTGGCTTTCGTCTAGTTCTCTTATTTCATTGGCTTTATCTAGTGTTATATTGCTACTTTTAACTAATTTTCCTCTTTTCAGGGTTGCTTTGGCACATTTTTCTAATCCGAATTTCATTTCTATTTCCTTGGTAAAGCCGTGTACTGTCTGTAGTAGTGTTTCTAGCTCTTTGTCGTTTTTTGCATATAATTTTAGGTCATCCATATATAGAAGGTGGCTGACTGTTTTTCCATAGCATTTGTAACCGCATCCAGTTCTATTTAGCAATTCTGTTAGAGGTGTGAGTGCCAGGCAGAACAGGAGTGGAGAGAGCGTGTCTCCCTGGAATATTCCTCTTCTAATGGGGATGGCTTTCGTTTTCACAAGTCCCTCTTTTGTTTGGAGCTGTAGCACTGTCTGCCATTTGTTCATTGAGTGCTCTATGTATTTTATGATAATTGGTGCCACCTTGTTTATGGCTAGTGTTTCCAGAATCCACGTGTGGGGAACACTGTCGAAAGCCTTTTGGTAGTCCACCCAGGCCATACTGAGGCCTTTCTTCTTTCTGCGGCTGTCTTCAGTTATGGCTTTATTGATCAATAATTGATCTTTATTATTATTATTATTATTATTATTATTATTACTAAATTTTCTTCTTACATTTTAGAAATAAAATGATCTACAGTTGGAGCAAAGTTGAAGGAGAATTCTCTGATCGAGTAATTTTAAATGATCTCAACCGAGTATTGCTGATAAAAGAAGCTAGGTGGGAAGACGAAGGACAATATAAATGTACTGTACAACATGGCCAAATAATACAAGACGAGAAGGTATATTCCCTTCGCTTCCAAAGTGAGTAGTATATAACATTCTTTTTATCTTTTTTTTTAATAGTTATATTTATCAAATTTACTTTTAGATGTCTTAGTTATTGTTTCGTGTCCTATGCTAAGATGACTTGAAAATAAACAGATGAACTTTGGCTGAATTGCTAATTCATTAGGACGCGTTATCATGAATCAATTTTTTTTACTTAATTTCAGCTGATATGAAAGAGGTGTTTACCATAACTTCATTACACTTAAGCAAGAAATTATTTGATTTAAACTGAATCTTTTTTTCTGATGGAATACGAAACTTTCTTCCTTTGTCAAATCCATACTTGTTGCAAAGTGTCCAATGGACAAGCCTTGCTATTTTGTCGTGGCGTCTCTTATATTCTTTCTGGGCTAGTGGCGTACATTGGCTGGTAATATGCCATACGGTTTCACCATTTTGTCCACAGATTCTGCACTTATCACTTTCTGGTGTGTTGTCTACTCTGTATTTTATGAAATTTGTTCTTAGTGCTTGCTCTTGAGCAGCATAGATTAGAACCTCCGTTCCGATTTTAAATCATTTTTAGTAATCCACAGCCATCTTTTTTCTCTGTCTGACTTATCTTCATTCTTTTCTTTACCCCTCTATTTTCAGTTTCATTCGTTTTCAATTGTTTGTACAGGTTTTATCTTCGCAATCTTTCATCCTACACAAGCCTTTTTTTTTTTTTTTTTTTTTTTGACTAGTATTATCGACTCTGATAAGTGAAAGCAAAGTTTTCTTCGGAAGAATTTGAACACAGAATGTAAAGAACCGAAACGAATAATGCTCTAACGATTCTGCCAATCAATCAACCGTCCTAACAGCAATAAATATAATATAACTATATTCAATACAAGTACAAATCCGAAAATTTGGGGCGAAAAGGATTAATAGATTAAATCGGTCCCAGCACTTCGTTGGTGCTTTATTTTATCGGCCCTGGAAGGACGAAAGATAAAGCTGGTCCCGACAAGATTTTAACTTAGAATTTGAACAAAAGTTGCAAGCCATTTTATCGGACGTTTAATAATTCTGCCTATCCACGATCCCTCACAAGAATGAATACAATAATTATTAATAATAAATTGTTTCCAATTTAAATACCAGAAATTTTGAAGGAACACTGTTAGTCTATACAATCTACCCCGGTATTTTGTTGAAACCTTATTTTATTGACCCCGCTCCAGAGGGATGAAAGGCAGAGTTCATCTCGGGGGGAACTAAACTCAAAACGTAAAGAGCTGTAACAGTGTTCCTTCAAAATTTCTGGTATTTAAATTGGAAACAATTTATTATTAATAATTATTGTATTCATTCTTGTGAGGGATCGTGAATAGCCTTTTTTTTACCGATGCTTTAGTGATTTTGTCAATCCACCGCCCTTACAAAAATAAATATAATTATAGTTGTAATATTCTCTTTTGTAGGTAAACCAATAATGACTATGCCTCTAAAGCCTCAGTTTGTTGATATTGATTCCAAAGTAGTATGGCACTGTGAAGCCTTCAGTAAGCCAAATCCTTCTTATACTTGGTACAAGAACGGAATCCTTCTTCTTTCTTCAGAAGATGTAGTTATATCAGCCAATATACTTATTATTAATGTTGCCAAAAAAGGACATCACGATGGAATGTACCAGTGTGTTGCTTCAAATAAATATGGCGAAACATACAGTTCAGCACAACTGTCGGTATTAGGTAAGGCCACATTTTATATATTTCGAAATGACTACTTCTATTTATATAGCTCGTTATCTCTATTATTTGGCAGTTCATCAAAAGTTACTATTGTAGATGTGGTGACACTACTGGAGACAAGCCTTTGTTTTTTATTATTATTATTATTATTATTATTATTATTATTATTATTATTATTATTATTATTATTATTATTATCATACATGTCATTGCCTGGAATCAAACTCGGAATCTTGGGGTTAACGACAAACAAGATGAGGACAAATATCCCTCAAATGTTAATAATGTAAATAATATCATCGACACTATTATTATTATTATTATTATTATTATTATTATTATTATTATTATTATTATTATTATTATTATTATTATTATTATTATTATTATCATCATCATCATCATCATCATTATTATTACTATTATACATGTCACTGCCTGGAATCGAACTCGGAATCTTGGGGTTAACAACAAACAAGATGAGGACAAATATCCCTCAAATGTTAATAATGCAAATAATATCATCGACAATAGTTCTTGAAAAGTACCAACTTTTCTTTTAATCAAAACCGAAAGAATAAAAGGCAAAGTTTATCTCAGAGTCCAAACCCCGCCGAGTTTAACTTCGCTTTTCATGCATCCGGAGTCGATTAAATAAAGTCCAGTACAAGGAACAATGATACCGACAAGTTACATCCACATAAATTTGCTGGCTTTTTGCCTAAATCAGATGCCATTATTATTGTTGTTGTTGTTATTGTTATTGTTGACATTATTGATAATGAGCATCATCATTTGTTTTCAGCTTTCAAACCCAATTTCCTCCGAAGTAAAGCGTTAACAAATATAAAAGGTGCCATGGGCGGCAATATTACACTTCTGTGTGAGGCAGAAGGAGCTCCTCAGCCAAATATAACATGGAAACAGAACGGCAAAGAAATAATGAACCATCTTACTGCTTCACGAATACAACAACTGCCAAATGGTTATTTGCGCATCCAGAAACTTAATGCAAACGACCAAGGAATATATTCGTGCACGGCTAGCAACAAATACGGACAGGCAGATTTGACTTTTAACATAATCGCTATAGGTATGAGTTTCTTTTTCGATTACCTTATGTTTAGTGGTGTCAGAATTTAAAAATAATTATCAAATATTATTTTGTTGATGATGATGAACTTCAACTCGATCAGGCCTGTATTCTAAAGCATTCCAACCGTGACGATCCCGTCATTTTAGTCGCTTTATTTATGATGTCCCTTCGCTATTCATGTAAGCAAGATGTGATTTGAGGGAGGTTTCACTTCTAATTTTAGCAGCTAGCACAGCCACACTTTGACTTGTTAGTGCAAAACAATCCAGCTGATATATTTTAATTTACGTTTGTAACATAGACAGATACGTGGATGGAAGGATGGATGGATGGATGGATGGATGGATGGATGGATGGATGGATGGATGGATGGATGGATAGATGGATGGCTAGATGGATGGGCGGATGGGTATTGATAAATAGATGCATGAATGGATTTTAATATTTCGCTTTGGCAAAGGGATACTAAAAGCCCGGTGTTAGAATTCAATATGCATATACTTCAGAATAAAGCATTAGCCGAGTACAATGCGTAATATGAAATTAAATAAATGGCAAAAGAACAGGAAATTATGCAAAACTGAGTAACTGTGCACCTTTGTGTAGTTTCCACGGAACTAGCAGAAAAAACTGAAAGCTAATGAAATACATTCTATAATTACCTGTTCTGTTGCAATTTATTTAATGTGTATGTATATATATATATATATATGTGTGTGTGTGTGTGTGTGTGTGTGTGTGTGTGTGTGTGTGTATGTGTGTCTGTGTGTGTCTGTGTCTGTGTCTGTGTGTGTGTACGTATGTATGTATTTGTAATATATATGTAACATATGGTATAATCATAAACGCGGCAAATTTTAGCCATTTCTCCGCAGACTGAAAACAAAAATGAGGAACAACCTTAATCGATTTTCGAACCTTATTGGGTTCTCATCAGAGGCGTCTACATCATTCTGACAGTCTAGGTATAAGTATACATCATCAAATTTAGAAAGTTCGAGAAAACCTGTTTTTATATATAAATATATATGTATACTGGTCATACATAAGTATATACGAATTTTATTTATAAATTTACAGATTCATATCTGTATTTACTTTTCGTCATAAGTCTTTTAAAATAAATTTCTTATATTCAATAATTGTAACGTACCATTGTTTTGAAAAGTCGAAGTATTTCGGGAAGAGAAACAGAGAGTGAGAGAGAGAGGGGGACGAGGAAGGGAAACCGTGAAGCATGGCCACAGTCTTGGGGCTGAAACGTATAAAAGAATGAAAGAATATAAATAATATAATATTTATCCCCACTTAAAGGTATGTTCTATTAGAACAGATTATACAGCGGTAGTTATCATGAAAGAAACTATCATATTGGCTTTTGGTGCAAAAAGTGCCTGCGTTTATATCTAAAGTCTGCTTATGCCTACACACCGCTTGGTGCTGATACTGCAGTAGTTTTCTGATCTGGCAGTCTAATGGCGCAGTTCGGTCAATATTGTTGAGTATGTTTTAATTAAAGTTGAGGCTTTTAATTAAGTCTGCTCAGAGTTGCCTCTCTTCGGTCTTTCCCATTCATAACGGCTAAAGAGCTAGAAACGCGTCTGGGAATCTGACATGGAGCAACGCTGGGAAAATATGGTGTCTTTACAACTTTTTACTGTAACAGAGAGCTTTTCTCCATGGGAACCGTAATTTGCCACTAGAAGCTGAAATATGTCACAAGCATTTTAACTAACGTAAAGTTCGAATATATATGTGTATGTATATATATATATATATATATATATATATATATATATATATATATTGGGGATGTTCATGTTGCCAGTTTAGCCAATAAAAACACACGCACTATATATTTCGGCCAGAGTTCTTTCGTAACACTACTGTGACCTTATCAGTGGTCCTTTGCTTTCTTCTTATTTGTGTGTCCCTCCTTACTAACAATCAGCCATTTTGTATTTTGCATTCTTAATTGCATGTGTCTATATTTGCGCATGCGTATCCCTCTATGTGTGTCTATGTTTGTCTATGTTTAGTAAGTGTATGTGTGTGTATGGGGAGTGCCTGTATTATCTGTATCCCCTGTTTATATATGTTCGTTTAATTTGTTTTTATTTATTTGTTCATGTGTTTATACTTACTTTTTTTGCATTTAATTTAATTTTGTTAACGTATGTAGTTATTTAATTCCATTTATTTATCGGGGTGTGGGGATGTGGGTGGGGATGTTGTATATTTATAGATAGACATGCATATATATACTTATGTTATATATTATATATATATATACACACACAAATATTGTATACATCTATATGGAAATGTTAATATGTAAATATATATGTGACTATATATTATTTGTCGGTATATATATATATTTGTTTATATGTGTGTATACACACACACACACACACACACACACACACACATATATATATATATATATATATATATATAATATATATATATATATATATATATATATATATATATATATATTATATATATATATATTATATATATATATATATATATATATATATATATATATATATATATATATATATATATATATATATATATATATATATATATATATATATATATATATATATATGGGAATCTAAATTGATGATGACAACAAAAGCCGTTATGACAACGACGACAAGACCAGAAAACGAGAAGGAGAAGGATATTCAAGTAGAAGACGCGGAAAGGGAAAGAAGAGCAAAAAGCGGAGGGAGGTGGAGGGGGAAAGAAATAGAGGAAATGGAAGAGATTGATTGTCACCTCCGATCAATTATGGCCTGGTGTCGAGTGGACACCTTTTCGCGTGATTAATTGAAACGTGTCAAGACAATGACAACAGGTACATGTTTCCATTTGAACTGTCACCATCACATTGTCCATTCTCGTTTGAGTTGGCAGGTACCAATGCCTTAGATTCAACGTTCGTCCTGGTTTTTAGAATGTCTATTGATTCTGCTGCTTTCAGCGATGTATAATTTATGTATGTTTTTGCTAACTTACAGTGTAGTATTCAAATTCTCCTGTGGACACAGGGAAAAAGCATTATGGAATCGTTTCTGTGCTATATATTCTGTCACTAAGCTGAGTACATGCACGCGCGCTTTTATGAGACACAGCCAGTGTACACGAAAAATTACATTGCTGATATAAATTATTTGGATATTACTTCGGAAAAACGGAAACCCTAAGGCAATATGCGTCAAAATTTTTTGTACAAGAAATGTTTTTGTACACATAGTCTATCAAAACGGGTTACCTTTCATTTTTATCTTGGTCCTGATTCGAGCTGACGGTGATGATTATGTAGCAGTTACGTATAACATTAAATGTTGTTGCTGTTACTTGACCATAGGTACACTCTAAATGAGTAGACTAAATTATCATATGGAAGTCAACTTTGCCTTGAAATCATTGTATTATGTGATTTTTACCTTGTTTAAAACAATAGGGTGAGATTTGAGAGAGATTTTGTTCTCATTTTTAGCTTGTCCATCGACCACATAGATGTGTTCGTACATACATTTGTTCGTAAATTAAATATATGTAACATATCTAGGTTTATGTCATTTTGTATTACAATAAATTCCTTCACATACATAACATGTGAACAAACGAGGACCTGCCTCCTCAATTAAGAAACTTCACATCTATATTCATCTAGAGTACGATCGGTCACTGGCCGACTGAGAGATTTGAAATACTTTATGTTATCTTAGTTGAAAAAAATCCACGGTTGGTCAAGTTTAGAAGTGTTTCAAATTTCTAATTCAAGAATTTATAACTTAAGTCTCATTACTTGTGCTTCGTTCGTTGTAACCTTAACTAATTCATTGAACTGTCAATAAATGCACTGCCACCTAACTGTGATTTTCTTCAGTCTGTATTAACAACTCAACACTATAAACGACAAGAGAATAGTACAACTCGTGAGTGTTTTGTTATTCTGCAGTGCTAGGTTCAGATCACCTTTTAGATGTTAGTTAGGGATACACTTTTTTTAATTCTTTACTTGTTTCCGTAACTGGATTGCAAACAAAGCTGGAGCAGCGTTCTGTGGTGTTAGTCGAATAAATCAACACCAGTATTTATTATAATGCACTCTTTGCCGAACTGATTAGTCAGTCACTAGTATGTGAAAAAAACTAATACCGGTTTTCAAGCGGTGGAGGCACAGACACAAGGACGCATACATACATACATACATATATACATACATATAATACACACATATACATACACATGCATATATACAAATACATACATTTTTCTACATACATATATATCTATCTTCTATATTATTGTGGAGAAAGCTGTTTATTAATTAGGTATGTAACAGTTACTAAACGTACTAAAAGAAAACAATTATGAAAGGCTTGACCGTCCGGAAATTTTATATGAATTTACGTTGCAAGAAATTTCCTATAATTTCGATTTCTGAATTTTATTGAATTTTTGAGCTCCAATTTTTCACAAATTCAAATACTCGTTGCATTCAGGGCGGAGTAGATTTTAATGTTTAATAAATTTCAACAACATCAGCAGGGTATTTTTGCATGTATTTGAGTATATGTGCAATATTTAGAGTTAGTGCATGTACATATTTGCATGTTTTGTTTTATGTATGTCTTCTCATGCATATAACTGTACGAGTAGACATGCGCATATGTACTTAAATGATAAACGTCTGGAAAGTTTTACAAATTTTTACAATTCCAGTGATGACATGGATTTGTAGCCTTCGAATCAGCATTCTCCTATCAGGTTTTGAAAAACCCAAATTTTTCAAAATTGGTACTTAGGCAGTGTGTTGTATATCCCAGTATGTATGTATGTATGTATGTATGTATGTATTACAAAAAATAATACTGATTACGTAAAAATGAAAGCTACAGGTGGTACGATAGCATTCAAATAGTTAGGGATCAAATATACTAACCTTCCCATTAAAACTATATTTCACCAATTGTACTTCGTTACCATAATATTATAATGTATTCGCAATTACCAAACATTTAGCCACACTGATCTATAAAAAGTATTTATATATTTGATCAAAGATTTCTTCATAAAATATTATTTTGTTTTTTTTTTGTTTTGTTTTTTATGTATTTCAGAGGCATTAGTTATAACTGCAAAGCCGCAAAACACAGAAGTTAATGTAAACGAAACGGCAACTCTGCGTTGTGATGCGTCGTATAACCCCGATATAGATACAATACATGAATGGTTCTTCAATGACATCAAAATAGACTTTGAGAATAATCAACATTTCAGCTTGGTAATTTATTTTAACATAGTTATGACGTAATTGCTTCACTCCGCTTTTCTACAAAATGTCTGGTGTGAAAACCGGTCATATTGAATATTCTACAATCACGTGACCTCGTTTTTTTTTTATACAGTACGACGCAGCATGAACTAATGTCTTCTTTCATAATCTCCGGTTGACAAATACCTTCTGAATAGAATTTTATTATTATTACTATTATTATTAATAGAATCTTATTATTATTACTATTATTATTGTGTGTGTGTGTGTGTGTGTGTGTGTGTGTGTGTGTGTATGTATGTATTTATGTGTGTGCGCGCGCGAATATGTGTGGGTGTCATTGTGTTGGTGTTTTTCCGCCTACGGTGTCACAACCGGTGCTGGTTTGTTTGCGTCCGATAGAATAAATTTTAACGGTCGAAAAGTAAATAGTAAAAGATAAAAAGATAAAAGATAATTGACAACACCAATAAATAAAAATTGAATATTTCCCTAATTCTAGATTATTTTCAGAAAAATAAATTGCTTGCTCGGATTAAGTCAGTCATTGTTTTAAGTTTTGCTGCGAAAAATAGAATTTATACTTATTTATATCCAAAATTTAATAAGCAATTCCTCTGTATTAATATATTTATGTGCGTGTGCGTGTGTGTGTGCTTATATGTATGTATGTATGTATGAGTCTATGTATTCGTGTATGTGAGTGTATGTTTGCATGTATGATGTATGTATATTTGTGTGTGTATATTAATCCTTTTAAGAGTACTGTCAATAGTAATTTATATATACTAATTCACATAATTTGTTTAAACTGTTCACAAAGATTTCTTATTTTCAGAATACCTTAATTTCATCTTTTTCTTAACAATCCAAAGTAATTTTAATGTCTGATAGGCCTAGCGATTGCTCAGACGACATTACCGTCGTGAATTCATAAGATTTGGAGAGGAGTGGCTGTGTGGTTGTAATGCTTGCTTCCCAACCATGTGGCCTGAGGTTCAGTCCGACTTCGCAGTGCCTTGGTCAAGTGTTATTTACTATAGTCCCCAGCTAAAATCTTGGATTTAGTTGTTGAAAACTTAATGAACCCTTTGTGTGTGTGTGTGTGTGTGTGTGTGTGTGTGTGTGTGTGTGTGTGTGTGTGTAAATATATGTATATGAATGTATTTGTGTTTGTTTCCCATCACCGCTTGACAACCGATTTTGACTTTGTTTACGTCCCGTGTAAATTAGCGCTTCGGCAAAAGAAACCTATAGAAGTAGTAGCAGTCTTAAAATATAAATTTTAGGGGCGATTCTTTCTATCAAACCCGTCAAGACGGTGCCCTAGCATGGCCACAGTCCAATGACTGAAAGAAAGATATAAGATAAAATAATCGATGCCACTACTTTCGATGAATGGACCAAAGCATTCCGATCAATATATTTTCACTCAGGGGTTAAACTTGTCAATGCAGTTAATCACTTCTGTATTCATCCAGGTTAGATAGATCGTGGAGGTGCATGGTTTAGTGGTTAGAGTCTTCGGCACACGATCGTAAGGTCGCGAGTTCGATTCTCGGTGGTGTGTTGTGGTCTTGAGCAAGACACTTTATTTCACGTTGCTCCAGTTCACTCTGCTGGCAAAAATTAATAGCACCTGTATTTCAAAGGGCCAGCCTTGTCACATTCTGTGTCACTCTGAATCTCCCAGAGAACTACGTTAAGTGCATGTGTATCTGTGGAACGCTCGGCCACTTACACGTTAATTTCACGAGCAGGCTGTTCCGTTGATCGGATCAGCTGGAACCCTCGTCGTCGTAAGCGACGGAGTGCCATTTAGTTAGATAGATTGAACTTTTGCCACAGTCTTTTGTAATCCCACCTTTTAGTAATATCCCTTCTCTCATCTGTTTAGACACGATCATTACATTGACTATGACAGATTGATTCTATGTTTATCCACTTAGGTCCAAGCTTCTTCAGCTCTGTAATTAATGCAACTTCGGATAGTTTTACACGCAACTTTCTATTAAGATGTTTCTGCACATGCTCTGTTAGATTAGAGCCGGGGTTTTGAGCAACTACATTCATGGATTTGATTCTTGGAATTCTTTTTCAGGTTTGTAAGACTTCACTTGGTTGGTATAGAACTCCTTCTTCTGGAAAAAAAATGTTGAACTTAATAATTCCTACAGTAGGATTGATGAAGTATTGGCCTTTTTTTTAGTATTTCTCACTATATGGAGCTATTTAAATAATTTTCAACATAAATACCCTCTGATCTGTTTCTCAAACTGGTTCTTCATCACGCAGTAACTCCAACTCATCCATGTTTAGCTGTTCCTTGCAAAGAATATGGCTATTATGTTTCACCCATGCTGTCCCTTGATTTTGAACTTTAGAAAATTTGCTTTCGTCAGACTAAATGATTGACAACCAAAATTCGTCCTCCTTATTGCAAAACTCCTAAGCCAAACTGAATATTTCAGTAACATTAGCTTTGAAACAATCGGTTTCTTTTTTGTAACTCTTTGTTCATATCCAAGACCTTTCATCACTGTTCTTATGCAACATGATGACCTATCCATAGAATTTGCAACCACTCTAACGTTGATGTATAAAAACTCCCTGTTAACTGCTCTTTTTTGCTCTCTCAGAAACTTTCTACCACCTCCCCGATCTCTTCCTAACTCACCAATGTTCTTCCTTAATCTACCACTTGATTATATTATTCACTGTGAGAATATTTATACCAAAAAATCGAGGTGTTTTTCGATTGGACAATCGACATAGATATCAGCTGATGATTTGCCTGCATTTAGATTTATCGATATATGTTTTCTCAAATGGTTTTAAATGTTGTCATTCATAAAGTTAAAGTTAAAATTAATCCAAAACAATAAAATTCATCTATTTGCAAAGAAAGAAGCAAATAATTAGAACGCGTTAGCAGCTGGTTAAACACTTTTCATATATGTATGCATATATGTCTGTGTGTATGTGTACATATACATACTCATATGTATAGATGTGTGTATTTATGTTTACATGTACGCATTCATACATATACATATGCATAAGTATGTATGTATGGATGGATGGATGGACGGACGGACGGACGGACGGATGGTTGGATGGATGGATGGATGGATGTTTATTTGTACATTGCAGCCGACTTATCTATCAGCTTATCAGCCTAACACTGCTGTTAATTAATCCACTTAGACCAATTAAATTTTCCATACAATCATTTTGTTTATGAATAATAATAAAAAATAATCAATTGATGTTGAAAATAATTTTTGTTATTATATATAGTCAACAGAAGATCCAGTAGGTGGCCTCGTAATTCGAAATGCGAGAATTCAACATTCAGGTTATTACACTTGCATTGTGAAAAGCACTATTAACAAGGTTAAAGCTAGATCATTTCTTTCTGTCAAAGGTAAATATAATTGTTTTCGTATCATTTGTGCTTCTGTCATTGTCACTGACCATCAGGCCTGCCCTAATTGAACAGACCCGCAAGCAAAGTTGTTCCAGCCATAATCATCTCATCTTATTTCAGGCATGGTGCATCTATGACTACATTATCCGACGTTTCGTTTGCATTTTAAGACAGTAGGGTGTGGTTTCAGGGAGATTTTGGCTCTTATTTCTAGCATGTTGAGAAATTATATAGAGGCTCCTTAGACGGTACACACTTATTGGTTTGTGACCCTTCACTAAGACACCGCATTGATTCGTTGACATGTATCACTTACATATATGATCAGCTCTGTTTTATATAAGGGATCTTGATTTAGGTATAAGAGTAACAATTTGGAAATGGGGATAGATTATCGATGATACTGACTCGTCCACTTGATGGTATTTTTATTTCGTTGTTCCCGGATAAATGAAATGCTAAGTTGACCTCAGCGCAATTTGAATACAGAAAGTGAAGAGTCCGAAGAAATGCCGCAAAGCACAAAACTCTGCCAGCTAGCCTTCTATATTTTAGATATCTAACAGTACTGGCATGTATAGGCATTTACAATATGTAACATTTTATCTTAGAAAGACTTCTCAAAGTGAAATTATGCAATTAAATACTTCAAAGCATTTTGCTTAGTCCTCCACCAATTTTGACATTCTCTGCTCGTATATTGCAGATGACATAGCTTTGATATGACTCTTCTAAATGTGAAGTATTTGATGTTCATTGTGATGTTATTGTGCTTCAGCTGCCAGTGTGCTTTTGCTGTGAAGAGATGTAACTTCAAGGGACATGTTTAATTAAGTTCTTATTGAAAGTATGTCCATTCCAAGCAATTTCTATCATAATATATAATTAATCTAATTTCAATTTCCCATATTACTAAAAGCTAGTCGGATATATTTAATTGAGAAAAATATACCGATTAGAAAATGAGAATTATGAATCAGTTACATGAATACTTAGGTTACAGTTAAATAGAACAGAGCAATACTTTTAACTTAAGCTACGCTGTAATAGAAATATGTTCGACCCCAGTTTACCATTGAATGTAGTGATTTCAGTAACCTAAAGGTAAATACATATATAACACGTTCGTGTACACTGAAACATGGAATGACCTTCGTTGCGGTAACTGTCTCGGAAGAGAAATTCTTATATATAGTGTACGCGAAAGTACACCAAGTCGGATCGTGAATGATGGTGTGTTTACGTCCCCGTAACTTAGCGGTTCGGCAAAAGAGAACCGATAGAATAAGTACTAGGCTTATTAAGAATAAGCTCTGGGGTCGATTTGATCGACTATAAAGGCGGTGTTCCAGCATGGCCGAAGTCAAATGACTGAAACAATTAAAAGAGTAAAAGAGATAATGTGCATTTAATAAGAAATATATATTGTGATATGATCGATCGTTCGACCTTCTGCTTCTTCTTAATGCACGTTTCGTGCATAAAGAAATCACTACGTTTAATTGATTTTTTTTTTTTATATCTTGTGACAGGTCCTCCAGGAGAAATAAGCGGTTTAGCTGCTGATGCTCATAACATCGGAAGGTCATCGGTTCATTTGAAATGGATTCCTCCACCATATAATGGTTTTCAAATTAGTTTTTATACAGTATACAGCCGTTCAATTGACCAGCCTGAGTGGAAACTTCAAAGATCAAGTAAGTCCATTACATTATATACAGCTAAAAGTATATGGTACATATCCATTAATCTTCGAATGACTGGGGTTAGCATTCAGTTTCAAGATGGAAAGTACGATGAAATTTAAATCCCCATCGGCTAAAGCACCGGTCTAGCAGTGGTACCTAGAACTAATAATAAGAGAGCTGAATTGACACAGGCTAAAGTTTTCTGTCAAGAAACTCGCCGAAACGCTTGTATTATGCTTGGGCCCATTACTTTTGAGCATATTATATAATACCTTAAATATTCATCCCCTTCTACTTGACTGTAGTTATCATCAAGCAGCCATTTTAGGTAGCTAGCTGACAGAATCGCTACGGTGCTGGACAAAATGCTTAGCGGCATTCCTTCCGGCTTTACGTTCTGAGTTCATATTCCACTGAGGTCGACTCTCTTCCACCCTTTCGAGTTCGATAAAATGTGTATCAGTTGAGCACCGGGGGTCGACGTAATCGGCCAACGCCCGCACCCATAACTGCGGTCCTTATGTCAAAATTTGAAATGATTGCCGTATAGATAGAGTGATATTGATGTTATTTATACACATGATAATGTAACGTTTTATATACATACATACATACATACATACATACATACATACATACATACATACATACATACAAATGTTTTTAGCCCCAAGAAACATCGTTTCTCGCTGGCTATACGACACACTATCTGTGTCCTTATATTTTCGAACAGAAAATTCAGCAACGCTACCGGGTCAAGCAGCTACTCTGTGTTGATAAAGAGCAATAACCCAGAAACTAGTCCAGAGATGTCTTGCGCTAGCTGGGTGTGCTGAGCTCCCTGTTTAAAAATATAAGGGCACAGATAGTGTGTCGCATAGCCAGCTAGAAACGATGTTTCTTGAGGCTAAAGCAGCAGTAACATCATCTCTTTCAGGACAGCCACATTATGTTGGCAAACAGAATTTACTATACATATATATTTATATACTATGCCGTTATATTTTATGATTGGTGGACTTTTTCTAATTTCCTTCAATCTCTATAGATATCCTTATGAGGAACATTCGGATGGATGATACAGGGTTCCATTCACTCACCATTTCTGGATTGCATTCAAACCAAGACTATCAATTTTGTATAAGTGCTGCCAATATCGAAGGTGTTGGAGACTTAAGCCATCCATCAAGTAAGAATTGTGCTTTCATTGCGTGTGCTTGTGCATGTTTGCTCGCTTATAGTTTTTGTGTTTCTACATGTGTTCTATGCTACTTAATTTATGCTGTTAATCCGCAAGCAATACAATACCTCTTGAAGTTAATAGCATGGATCTTATCTTTATATATGCCACTGATTTCGAGAGATCAAGCAATCCAGTCTGTGTATTACACTAGTGCATAGGGTTATTATGATATATACATATTTTATCCAGATGTGTCTATCTGTTTTTGTCCATGAGTAAGAACAACATACATATACTAACTTCATATAGCTTAGTACAAAGATATTCCCATAGTTTGTTATTGACTGGAGATGACACGTTTCAGAACATTCCGACATTAGCGCTTTCCACGAGTGCCAACTCTAAAGAGTATGAAGCTGCATGGAAATGTTCAGGTAATGTGGAACACTTGCTGCGAGTAATTCACGATTATCTGTCATTAGCATTAGCAAGTTGTGACTGTACATATAAAATCAAATAAAAAACAAACATGAAATAATGTGATTTGAAATCCAATGTAGTCTTGATAACCTATTGACCTTCTAATGACTTCAGTTGACATCTATTCTCTGTCATTTAAGGTTATATCCACACTTTGAGCTCACCTCCATTAATACCTCCAAAAGCCATAACTGGTGGAGGAGGAAAAGTAAAAACGCTTGTAATTGAGTGGTCGGT
The DNA here is from genome assembly GCF_046866305.1 of Octopus bimaculoides. Taxonomy (NCBI): domain Eukaryota; kingdom Metazoa; phylum Mollusca; class Cephalopoda; order Octopoda; family Octopodidae; genus Octopus; species Octopus bimaculoides. The sequence continues at coordinate 122,324,025 of NC_142931.1, forward strand.
AAGTAAAAGCATTTATTTATTCTTTTATCTTTTTACTCATGTGCTGATATTATGTTATATGTAATCATTGATTTAAATTTTTCTTATCCCTAATAGTATTAGGTTGTCAAGAAAGCTCTTGCGGAAATTAAAATTTTGATTTTAAATTATGCATTTTCAAATTAATTTTCGTTAAATTACTTTGGCTTTATATATCATGTTAAAGCCTGTTTTTCGCTCTATCTAATCGTGTTACACTTTTTCTTTTTGAATAATTAGGCCATTTTTTCCGGAACGTTGAATACAACATGGACAAAAAGCAAATTCGCACAATTTTCTTATTCCAGTTCAAGCTAGGCCGAAAAGCAGCTCGTGATATCAACGATGCGTTTGACCCAGGAACCACTAATGAACGTACAGCACAATGGTGGTTCAAGAAATTACGTAGCGGTGACGAGAGTCTTGAAGATGATAAGCGTTGTGGTCGGTCATCGGATGTTGACAACGATCAACTAAGAGCCTTAGTGGAAGCCAATCCACGCACAACTGTTTGAGAGCTTGCTTCGGAATTAGATGTAACCTATACGACAATTTCCAACCACTTGAAAGAGATTGAGAAAACAAAAATAGTTGAGAAATGGATGCCACATGAATTGAACGACAACCAAAATTTTTTAAATGCCGTTTTGAAGTGTCGCCTTCCCTTCTTTTACGCAACAAGAACGACCCGTTTCTCGACCGGATTATGACTTGTGATGAAAAGTGGATTCTTTACAACCGCAACGCTCAGCTTAGTGGTTGGACGCCGACGAAGATCTACGGCACTTCCCGAAGCCAATGTTGCACCAAAAGAAGATCATGGTGACTGTTTGGTGGTCTGCGGCCGGTCTCAACCATCACAGCGTTTTGGATCCAGGCGAAACCATTACGACGGAGAAGTACTGTCAGCAAATGGATGAAATGCATAAGAAACTCCGACAACAACAGCCAGCATTGGTCAATAGAAAAGGACCAATTTTTCTCCACGACAGCACTCGGCCGCACGTCGCACAACTGACTCTGCAGAAGTTGAACGAATTGGGCTACTGGCAGAAATAAAATTGTTTCGTGTTGGCAAAAGTGTGTTGATTCTGATGGTGTTTATTTCGATTAAAAAAGTTTTGTTTGAGCCGAGATATATGCATCTGAATGTAAAGATTAAAAACCGCAAGAACTTTCTTGACAACCTAATACATTCAAATATTGGCACAGGACCAGAAATTTTTTCCGGGGAGCGAGTAAATCGATTACATCAACCGTAGTGCTCCTTATTTAATCGACCCCGAAAAGATGAAAGGCAAAGTCGACCTCAACGGAATTTGAACTGAGAATGCAAAGACGGAATAAATGCCGCTAAGCACTTTATCCAGTGTGCTAACGATTCTGCCTGCTCGCCGCCGTCCGATTCCTAATAATAAAGCTCTTTGAGAATGGCAGAAAGCCACCAACAGGAGGAGACAGTTATAGTTCAATTTAATCATTTCCAGTACTTGACTGGTACTAACTATATTTAGTTGATCTCGGTTGAGTGATGCAAATGAAAAATCCCACCGTGGGATGTAAACTCAGAACATAAAGGAAGCGCACCTTCCTTCTAAGCACTGCAGTAAACAGCAGAAGTGAGCTAGAATGTTAAAACTTAGTGCGCATGCACAACAGAGTCAATCCATGCCAAGCCGCCTTACTCTATGTGCTTTAGCTTCGTTACTATGGCAATAGTCCAGATATTTATTGATCAGACCACGTATATTCGACGGGATTCTTTCAGTTTTCGACAACCAAATCAACTCACAAGGCTTTGATTGACCCGAGGCTATAGTAGAAGACATTAGCCTAAGATACCACAGTGTGAGGATGAACCTGGAAACATGTGATTGGGGAGCATACATTTTCATTCTTTTAATGTTCTTTTTAGTGATTCTGTTCTTGCTTTTGGTGGAGTTTTTGTTTTGCTTTTTGTTATTTTGGTGGTGACTTGCCAGTAATTTTTTTTTCAGCCTCTTGAAATATGGGAACAAGGTGGTCCAGGGATCGGATACAGTGTCTACTGGAGACTCAAAACAAATATAGGTGAAAATTGGTCAAATGTAAGGAGCTATTCTAGCGGTTATATATTGAATTTATATTTGTGCAAAAGTATGCACGAATATATACTTTTCTATAAACCATTGCTTCAATGTTTGTGTGAGACTGTGTTCGTATCCATGCGTGTTTGCATACACCCCCCCCCACACACACACACAAATGCACACAAGTTTTCTCTCTATTTATTTCTGCGTGTTCCTTTCTGCTGAAGAGCGTAGAGTCGAAACGTAAAAACTTTCTCACCTTCCAGAGCGTCGAATAATGCACCTCCTCGTTGTTTATACACCTGTCTTCGTCTTTTGTCTCACTGTAAATTTCAACTATATATAAGTATATATATATATAGCAATGTAGGTGTTTACTAATACCCTAGTCACATTTAGTGACAATTATAATTGTCCTTTTTTGATAAAACATTGCAAAAAGCCGTTTATATTAATTTTATATATTCACATTAGCGAATAGCTAAATCATCCAATAATTTGGATGACGAAAACATAAATACTAATAACGAAACATGTCCGGAAAAAGCTGAAAAATCGAGTCGGCTTAACTGATGAGGCAACGGAAATTCCCGAAATTGATGTCCGCATTAAGAATTCTCGGTCGGCATTTTTGGGACAATTATGTTCCCTGTTAGTGTATATGTTTTCATTGATGTGCGTTAACTACATCATTAGAGCGCTTTAGCTCTTATTTCTAGCAGTGTAGGTGTTTCCTAACACCCTAGTCATATTTAGCGACAATTATAATTCTCCATTTTCGTGAAACATTGCAAACTCACACTTATACCTCAACTTCTCCTCCTCCCACCCTAAACACACCAGGCTTTCCATACCCTATTCCCAATTCCTCCGTCTACGCAGGCTCTGTAGTGACGACTATAACTTTCAGACTTAGTCTGAACTCATGGCTCACCACTTTATCCTACGTGGATATCTCCTCACTACTATCCACACCGCCCTTGCCAGAGCACCCCGCCGTCTCCCGCTTCCCATTTCCCCTCACTTATCATCCCACCACCCTACCTTTCCAGCGCTCCATTCTCCGAGCCTTCCGACGACTCCAGTCCGACCCCTTCACTTCGCACATCTTCCCTAACCGACCGCTCCCCTCCTTCAAACGAGCCCTCAACCTACGAGACCTCTTGGTCCACAGCTTCTTCCCTAACCCAACCTCCCAACCGGGCTCGTTCCCTTGCTTCCCCCCACGCTGTCACACTTGCCCTTACCTCTCCAACACCACTCTCCGCACCGGAACCCATCATCGACCCTATCACATCACCGACTCTTTCACCTGCACTTCTACTAATGTCATCTACTGCATCTCCTGCTCTTTCTGCCCTTCTCTATACATCAGGCAAACGGGACGCCGCTTGGCTGATCGGTTTGCGGAACACCTCCGAGACATCCGACTCGGCAATGACACCCCGGTCTCGCGCCATTTCCGCTCTACCGGTCACTCTTTGCAACACATGTCCGTGTTCGGATTATCCTTGCACATGGGCCATCTGGACTCCCGTTTGCGCCGTGAACAGGGATTAATCTTCTCTCGTCGCTCCTTTGCGTCACATGGGCTCGACTCTCCTCCCCTCTTCATCTAACCTCCTCCCCTCGCCTCTCTTCCCTCACTCCTATTTCATCCCACCCATCTCTCCTCTCTTGCTCCGACTCCTACTTCTCTTCATTCCTACTCTCCTTCTCTCTTCTCTTCACTTCTACCCACTTTCTCCTTCCCCTCCCCTTCATCGTCACCTTCTCCTTCCCCTTCCCTTCATCGTCACCTTCCCATGTAACCCCACCCCACTCCTACACATTCCAACCCCACCTCCCTTATCCTTTCCATCTCACCCCACGCCATCCCTACACCCACTCCCATATACCTCTCCTCTACCCCCACCCTCAGCCTAACCTACCCCACCTTACTTTCCCCACTCTCGCCTACCCCACCTCCCCACACCATTATACCACACCACACACCTCTACACCATACACCACCATACACAACACATCACATCACATCACACCACCACGCACACATTAGCACTGACCACTTCCCAGACTCACAATTTCACACTTACACACACACGCGCACGTCAAGGTCACCAGCCCTCTACCACACGCTCATACATACTCTCTTGTACATACGCACGCGCACCCTTGTTTTGAGATCACCACTACTTTATTATCTCCCCTTCTTCCTAGCTCTCCTGTGTGACCCTTCTGTCCGACATTCGTCATGATAGATCGCTAACCACTACACATCCTTTATTTTCTCTCCTTGTTTCTTTCTGTGTTCCTTTCTGTGGAAGAGCGTAGGCTTGAAACGTCAAAGACTTTTTCACTTCCCGAGCGTTAAACTAATACATCTGTTTTATTGTCTACACCACCCGTCTTCGTGTTTTGTTCTTTTGTGAATTCTCTCCCTATATATGTATATATATATATATATATATATATATATATATATATATATATATATATATATATATATATATATATATATATATATATATACATATATATATATATATACATATATATATATATATATATATATATATATATATATATATACATATATATATATATATACATATATATATATATATATATATATATATATATATATATATATATATATATATATATATATATATATATATATATATATATATATATATATATACATGCGTGTAGGTGTATAAGAGAAATTTGCACAGCAAGCAAAACAAATGTATAAGGAAGATAAGTAAATCTATAAATCAGTAGGTATGTGTAAGAAAATATTTATCTTGCTTGCTATTCCAGGTTTTGAAGCGAGTATATCTATCTTAGGAAAGTTTATTGGATCTTCTAAGTCTTGGTTAATCACTGCATCTTTTGTTTTTCCATATTTGTCGTTGAAACACAATCAATATTCTGTTGTAAAATTTGTTAGGTAAAGATTTCGAATGTACATTTGTAATAAACAAATATACCTTAAATGAAATCATAGAAATACGATAATGTAGAAAGAAGAAAATAAGCTGAAGACATATTGTATACTTATCTTGATACATTCCTGTGATTTCTCTGCTAATGTAAAATGTTCTTTGTTGTCTAATTGTAATCAGTATGGTTCAGCACTGACAACACAGACTACAATATGAATTGTATTCCTCTAAACTATATTTTCAATGGTGTTTAAGTCTTAGAGAATGCGCGTTGCGTTGGCATTATATTGGCAGAATTGTTAGCACGCTGGATGAAATGCGCAGCGGTATTTTCCGTCGCTATGTTCAGAGTTCAAATTCAACCGAGGTTAAATCTTCCTTTTATCCTTTCGGGGTCGATGAAATACGTACCAGTATAGCACTGGGAATCGGTTGTACTCCTCCCCCAAAATTCCAAGCTTTGTGTCTATCACAGAAAGGATATTGACATTCTGTCGCAATGATTCCTACTCTTTTGTACTCTATCTTATACCTAGTGACCAAACCCAATAATTATGACCACGAATGAGGGTCACGTAACATTATAATATCGTAAATTTCAGACTTCTAAACAATAGGTTAATAACAATAAATTTTAGAAGAGTAATTTCTCTGGTACCAGAATGTATAGTTAATCAGTCCTTTGTGCTATTTTACCCACGAATTCCTTGTACAATCGAAGAGAGTAGAAATGGTGATTCTTCAAATTACTATTTTAGCTAGCAAACAAAGACGCTTTGCAATCGCCCCTCTGGCTAGAAACAGCAGCCGAATATCTCTCTAATTACACCTTATCATCTTTTTTTTTTAATGGAAGGAAAATTGGATAATATCCTAAATATATTTTTGAAGAAATCAAAACGGTTGGTCACGACTAGAACGCCTTTAGTCATAGGTTTCCTCTGACTTGAGAGTTATATAGAGCCTCCGTCAGTCAAAGTTCTATGTGTCTGCACATGTAAGTGCAGGCCTGAGCAATATCCTTTAGTTACTGATGTTTATCAAAGAGAAAGGCTGCCGATTTGAACTGAGACAGTTTGGTATCAGTCGTTGCAGGCGTTGATCTGAAAACACAAAAAACCGGAACCGGAACATATACCACAAGACATTTTACTTAATGCTCTAATAGTTCAGCCAACCAACTTAATAGGTTGATGCTTTGCATCGACCCAGAAAAAAGTTATGCAATGTTGACCTCGGTGGGACATGAACTCAGACACTCTGAAGAAATACCGCGATGCATAATACCCAAACGCTCTTAACGGCTCTGAAAAGTCGTCTCTTGAGAATCAAACAGAAGCAAAGAATGAATCGATTTTCTACTTTGTAAGGTGCTTGTAAACGAAATTATTCTACCTTGGTTATCAAGAATAATTATCAGTAAATAGAGCTTCTATTTGTCTTCTTGTCAATAATCCATGAAAGTATTTGAACAGAATATAAGATAACGAAATTGTATATTATATAGTGAATCAATTGCTGTAATATTTTCAAGGTAACTATAACAGTTAAAATCCCATCTCCATAAACGGACGAAACAAGGACGACGGAATATGAACCGTCGACTCTATCCCCACCTACTCAAATGAGTGCTAGCTTATTTGATGTAGCCAGGACTTTTTAATTAATGTGAACATTAAAAAAAAAGACAGAAGGGAGAGCATTTATGGTTTTAATTAACTAAAATTTGTTAAATATGAAATACAGTGAAGTGTTTTTCGTCTCCACAATATCCACTATGTATCGAAATCATTGTCAAAAATATTTTTTAATTAAAATTTAAATGTCCATTTTGGTTTTCTATTTTTGTTTATTTTTTGTATTGTTTTGGTTACGTCTTGTTTGTTTTAGGAAAGGATAAAGGGGTCCCTATCATCCTTTATAACTTACGTGGGAGAGAAATTTTACACGGAGTATGAAGTAAAAATCCAAGCATTTAACGATTTTGGCTTCGGACCGAATTCAACCATCCATACAATCTTTTCTGCTGAAGACAGTAAGATATAAACTTTTTAGTTTTGACTTCTCAAAGCAAAATTTAACCTTCATAGGAAACTTGTGCAAGTTCTTTCTGATTAGAGGATGTGAATAAAGTATGTTTATAGTTTCTTTGTACCGAAGTATGAATTCCAGAATGATTAAACGTACAAAAAAAAAACAATACATATGTAATTATTTGGTGCAGGAAAGGAAAATCAGAGATTAGAAAAGTAGAGCACATTACTCAGAAATTTTCTTTAAATATAACTACAAATATGAATATTATCTAATAAAGATGAAAACGAAGAAAAAACTACATTCTCGATACAGAAGAAAACATATATATATATATATATATATATATATATATATATATATATATATATATATAATAATATTAGGCACAAAATCCAAAATTTATTATATTTATCTTATGATATTTACTTTACTTTATATTATACTCATTTATTGTGCTTTTAATTATTAATTTTTCTATATGTGATAGTGGATTTTCATCGATGAGTTCTTGATAATTGGTTATTTTCCCTAAAACTATATATTTTATATATATATATATATATATATATATATATATATATATATATATATGAGTGTATGGAAAGTTCATTGTGTTACAGTTTGAAGTTTCACGTCCGGTATGAAGCTAGGTAGTAACCACTGTGGAGCATTGAACCTACCAATACAGGCAATAATGTTGTGCGAAGGAAGCAAAAATAAAGAGTAAAACGGTCATACACCCACAGAAAAAGACCGATCAAAATACGATGTTTACATATATTTTCTCCTTTTCCTGGTAGTGAAATTTGTGCACGCGCATAAGCGCACAGCTTAGAAGGAACACTGTTTCTGAGTATGTTTAAAATGTTTAAAATGTTTAAAACAGCTAAAAGAAAAAAAGGAGAATATGAGGCAGACAATATTCAGTATAGAATATTTACGAGGAATACATACAGACGGCAGACTGCATTGAGAAAGATGTTTTCATTGTCCGTCTATTATACAGATGCATTTCGACAAGATTTTACAAGTCATGTAAATGAAGAAAACAAACCTAGAGTTAGGATTTAATTGCTGAAAGTTGTTTAGGAGATTTTCTTTGTATCTACAATTTTGAAAATACTCCAGTAAACCTACCCTATTTTTAAAAACCTACTGAGTTTAATCAAGTATTTCGGAAAAAAATCAGTTATTTCTACAAATATTTGTTCTAACATTGTGAGATCTTCTCTGCATTTCGTATTGCTATTGTTTAGATTGTTTATCTTTTTTAATCTATTAGTAAACATTGCTTTTTACAGACAAATAATATTTATTTCAGTGCCCCTAGGAGTCCCAGCGAACGTGTTTGCCACAGATTACAACGGAACAGCAATGGATGTTACCTGGGATCCAGTAAGTGACACACGGGAAGTGATGCGGGGTCGTGTTCAAGGTTATCAGGTAATTATTTAAAATAAATACTGAATATACGTGTTAATCAGCTTAATTAACACATTAAACAACACAAATTTTGCTATTGCTTTGAAGTTTTGCTCGAAATTTAGACTAGTCACAGATAAATTTAACTAACTTTTAATTAATTTAGTTTAGACTGATTATCACTAATCTTTGTAAAAAAAAAGTTTATTTGTAAAACACGAAGACATCTTAAAGCAAGACAAATTAGTAAAACTGTTGCATTTCAGCTGCAACCTAATGCACAAAATTGATTTAGGTGCAGGTGTGGCTGTGTAGTATGGAGCTTGCTTCCCAACCACATGGCTCCAGGTTCAGCCCCACTGCATGACACATTGGACAAATGTCATGTCAGTGGGATTAGTAGACGAAAACTGAAAGAAGCCCGTCGTGTGTGTGCGTGTACATGTGTGTGTGTACGTGTGTGTGTGCGTGTACATGTGTGTGTGTCTTTGTGTCAGTGTTTGTTTCCCCATAATCGCTTGATAATCGGTGTTGTGTTTACGTGCCCGTAACTTCATTACAATTATTAACACATGAAGCTGAATGTACATGGTACGAATGACACGTCACTCATCAAACTAATTGAATGTTTTTGTTTGATATTTTTCCAGGTGAACTACTGGGACCGAGACAGAGACGACCCTATCAGGTATTCTGTGCGTCAGTATAACACTGAAGGAAAAACTGTGGTGATCGGCCTTTTACCAAATTCTTATTACTGGGTTACTGTACAAGTTTTTAATACTGCTGGACTAGGACCTGTCAGTGAAACTTATCTCGGTACCACTGGAATGGAAGGTAAGTATTGTTCAAATGCTTATATAATGATATATTTGATAATCTTTCCAGTTTGAATCTTAGTTTGTGCTTATTCCTAATATAGTTAAACATAATACACATAACTTTTTCCAGCTCTCTGTTAAACTAAGCTAGAGATGGCAGTCTTTGAGAGTCGTAAACGAAGCACTTATGCGGAGAATAAAAAAAAAGCAAAATTCAATTATTAAGCCGCAAAACTGTCAAGGTATCGGACGCTCTCCGACAAGTTCGTGGTCAAGCTTGTGGCAGTGGGAGACGTCCGGTGCTTTTGGCCCTCCCCCACCCCTGCTCGACGCTATTAGGGTGGAGATGGCTTCTCGCAATTGCGAGCGCCGTGAATCAGAATGCTCCCCTCGGAGGGAACGCCTTTTCCATTTTGCCTGCTAGGATTATAAGGCGGTCTGACTTACCGGAAATTGTACCTTCCGCTCCCTAATGTGTTGTTACTCCACATATACATGCATACATACATACATACATGCATATATATATATATATATATATATATATATATATATATATATATATATATATATGCGAGTAAAAATAAATACAAAAAAGGTGGGTTTTTTGTATGATTGTGTATATATATATATATATATATATATATATATATATATATTTATATACACACACACACACACACACACAGACGAGGAATATTAAGTAAAGACCCTGAAGAAACTTTTCTCCTCTAGGCAACAAGGCCCGAAATATGGGGGGAGGGGGCAGTCGATTAGATTGACCCTAGTACGCAACTGGTACTTAATTTATCGACCCCGGACCGATGAAAGGGAAAGTCAACCTCGGCAGAATTTGAACAAAGAACGTAATGACATGAAATACCGCTAAGCATTTTGCCTGTCGTGCTAACGCTTCTGCCAACTCGCCGCCTTAAAGACCCTGAAGAAATTGTGCCAGTGTTATAGTAGGGTTGCAATTGAAACGGTTACTAATCAATGCAGTTGTAACATGTAGGTCTATGTAAAGCTGTATACATATATTAAGAGAATTAAACGGTAATGCTTGCAACTTCGTAATAATCCTTATTATTAATATTGTAACTAACTAACTAATTGTCTATAATAGTCCAATAGGGACCTAACAAACTGAAACTTCGAAGTCACTGTCAATACAATTCTTGTTAATGTATGATAAACTGCGGTAGCTGTCGTATCGCTGGTGGGGGCGACTGATCGTTGTTATCGCTGGCGGTACAGTGTCCATCATTGACAAAACCAAGGAAGCTGTAAATCACGTGATCTGGTGGTCTCGGGCCTGGAGATGGCGTGGGTTTGTTTTCCTGCTAATGACATAGACAAGCGTGCATCTTGCACCAAAAGCCAATATGAGAGTTTCGTCCATGGTATCTACCGCAGTATAGTTTGTTCTAAAAGAACATCCACGTTTCAGTGCGGATAAATTTTACTTCTATAACCATCTTGCTTTCTTTTCATATATACTTGTAATATGTAGCCTGTTTTTATTCTGTATTATCTCAGTTTGTTTATTACTGTTAATTCACGATCATATAACAGATTCGTTACCATGCCAGGCGAAACGCTTAGCGGCGTTTCTTCCAGCTTTATGTTCAGAGTTCAAATTCCGCCGAGGTCGACTTTGCTTTTCATTCTTTCAGAGTCAATAAAATAAGTACCAGTTGAACACTAGAGTCTATGTAATCGACTTGAAACCCTCACCTCAAAGTTGCTAGCCTAGTACTAAAATGAGAAGGAATTATTATTAATTAGCTAGCAAACTTACTTATTCAAACTCTCATGTTCATGAAAAACTCAACTAAACTACTTTTTCTTCAGCTACAAAAATAATTCCCAGTTTGGTGTAACATTGTTAATATTTTATTCTTGTGTAAATCTTTTCCTCCCTTCTAAAACCCACATTGCATATAAAACCAGTACAATATTTGCCAGGGACACAAGTCACGTGTGCTCAAACATACACACTCACTCATATACTACTTCACTCGTATACATTTACACACAAACACACACATTTTGTACTACTATACTTAAATTTAAACCAATCAAACATTTACGTAACACAGTGGGCCGCTAAAGGAATATATAATATTTAAATGGATTACTCATTTATCACTCAGTTACCTCAACACGTAATTCAACCAAATTTCTTTAAGTTGATGTCTATGGTTTCATTTAAAACTATTCGAAACTTGTGATAATGATATGATTCTCAGTACGACGTTCTGGCTTTATACAAAGCATTTCTTTCATTAGAATATTCGCAGAGAAAAAATAGTTGTGAAAAATATATTATTTCTCTTCATCAGAAATCAGATTTTTCATAAAATATGTTAGTAAAATGAAATGTTTACAATTTGGTGACACAATCTGGTGTTCATAGATGACTAAAATATATATACATTCTTTTTTGCTATTTTAAAGCTCCTGAGGTATATCCAACCGAAGTACACGTCTATTCACATGGTCCTGATAGTGTATTAGTGACGTTTAGAGGTGTTACTGTGGAATCAGTGGATGAAGATTCAGTGTCTGGTTATAAGGTATATATTTAACTTGCCTTTCTAATAGTCTTTCATGGAAATTCTAATGAACAAAATCAACTAATTTTAACCTTCACGAGAAACTATAGCACTGAACTAAATGTAAAAAAGAAAGCAAATACGAAGAAATATAAAAAAAAGTGGCTGCGTGTTTGAGAAGCTTGCTTCCCCACCTTGCAGTCTTGGGTTCGGTCCCACTGTTCAGCAACTTGGACAAGTGTCAATTACTGTAGCTCCGGTCCGACCAAAGCCTTATTAGTTGGTAACTAAAAGTAGTCTGTCGTATGTATATATATATATATATATATATATATATATATATATATATTAAATATATACTTTTATAAAACAAATTTTACAAAATATATAGTATCTGTTAACAGTCTTAGAAAAAAGCTCACAGGTGAGTTTTTGTATATATATATATATGTATACATGTCTCTTAAAAGATAGAGCTCAAAATCAATGCATTGAAGATACTTTATTGCAGCAACAATTATAATAACAGAAACAACCACAATAAGCCAAACCTATGCACATTTCAATAGGGTATCCCGGATAAATAAACCACATCATAAGATGTCTCGTAAAATATTGTAACAAATTACAACATATTACAATTTTTGGCAAGGGATTTTTACGTTGTAAACCGGGCGGTGTACGTCACTGGATTTCGGTTGACTTGTTTGTTTACACTCTGTAAGAAAATAACGATGGTAGGTTGCGTGCCGTCGATTATTCTTTCACCCTCTTGGATGATGTGTGTGTTTTGCTAATAATAGTAGTATTGGTGATGGCAATAATGCAACCCTGAAGAGATGGAGTATCCAGAAATTTGTAATATGTTGTAATTTGTTACAATATTTTACGAGACATCTTATGATGTGGTTTATTTATCCGGGATACCCTATATATATATATATATATATATATATATATATATATAATCTTAAAAGATAGAGCTCAAAATCAATGCATTGAAGATACTTTATTGCAGCAACAATTATAATAACAGAAACAACCACAATAAGCCAAACCTATGCACATTTCAATAGGGTATCCCGGATAAATAAACCACATCATAAGATGTCTCGTAAAATATTGTAACAAATTACAACATATTACAAATTTCTGGATACTCCATCTCTTCAGGGTTGCATTATTGCCATCACCAATACTACTATTATTAGCAAAACACACACATCATCCAAGAGGGTGAAAGAATAATCGACGGCACGCAACCTACCATCGTTATTTTCTTACAGAGTGTAAACAAACAAGTCAACCGAAATCCAGTGACGTACACCGCCCGGTTTACAACGTAAAAATCCCTTGCCAAAAATTGTAATATGTTGTAATTTGTTACAATATTTTACGAGACATCTTATGATGTGGTTTATTTATCCGGGATACCCTATTGAAATGTGCATAGGTTTGGCTTATTGTGGTTGTTTCTGTTATTATAATTGTTGCTGCAATAAAGTATCTTCAATGCATTGATTTTGAGCTCTATCTTTTAAGAGACATGTATACATATATATATACAAAAACTCACCTGTGAGCTTTTTGCTAAGACTGTTAACAGATACTATATATTTTGTAAAATTTGTTTTATAAAAGTATATATTTAATATATATATATATATATATATATATATATATATATATATATATATATATACGCGTGTGTGTGTGTGTATGTATGTATGCGTGGCGTGTGTGTATCCGTGCATATGTATATAAATATATCAAGGGTATTGGCACTTCAACCATACTGGAGAAATTATAATTATATACATATGCACGTTATTATTAATTTAATGTATAAAGTTTTATAGCCTGCCGACTACTTGATAAAAACCATTAACGTGATTTTTATCCTTATATTCTTTTATGAATTAATATATATATATATATATATATATATATATATATATATATATATATATATATATATATATATATATATATATATATATATATATATATATATATATATATATATAAGTAGACAGACAGGCATACAAACACACAGACAGACACACAGACAAACAAACAGAGAAACGGATAGATAGATAGATAGATAGAATAGATAGATAGATAGATAGATAGATAGATAGATAGATAGATAGATAGATAGATAGATAGATAGATAGATAGATACGAGCAGAAGTACTGATTCGTTTCCGTGATAACTAAAGTAAAGACAATCATATATATTTGGGATAAATTGTTTTAAACAAACGCTTGCAGTATTCACTCAACCTATGCATGTTGGCTCACTCAAAGTTTTCCTATCCTTACTCTGCAGGTGATTCAAATTGAGTTTCATGGAAGTTGAGCTTCATGAAAAAGGATATTAAAAAAAAAACAGTATATTAAATAAAATAAAAGCAGAGCAAAATTAAATTTTGTCTTTATTCTAATTTTCTCGGGCAATATATTTTTCAAATTATCATACTAATTGACATAACTGTAAATGAGTTATATTTCTAATCAGTAATATTGTCTTTCGTATGGTGAAGTGTGTGTGACAATACTATCTTTTTAGGTTTCTCTTTTTCTTAATAGCTAAAACGAACAAATTTCAGAAAAATGTCATATAATCTACATTTGTGTTGACATTTGCGTTGCTACTATACAAAATTTCAGCTTCTTAAGTGCAAAATGTGGCCTACAATTTAGAAAATACATATGAACATAGTGTGTGTGTGTATGTGCATATATTATATATTTCGCTCAGGCACACCGATGCTTATAACCTGCGTTAGAACTCATTATACATATACTTTAGAACAAATCATCACTTAAAGACAAAGCGGTAACAGGAAATTTTAATAAGGGAAAGAAATGACCTCACGTAGTACCATTATATATATGTGTGGGGGGTGTATTTTATTAATTTTGCCTGTACGGCTGGTATTCGCTGCCACTAATGATGGTATTTTGATAGTACTATCACTCTCATATTTACTTATGTATGTATGTATGTATGTATTCTATCGGTGTCTTTTACCGAACCGCTAAGTTACGGGGACGTAAACACACCAACATCGGTTGTCAAACGATGGTGGGAGGGACAAACGCAGACTCAAACACACACACACTCACATATATATATGCATACGATGGGTTTCTTTCAGTTTCCGTCTACCAAATCCACTTACAAAGCTTGGGTCGGCCGGAGGGTATATTAGAAGACACTTGCCCAAGGTGCTATGCAGCGGGACTGAACCAGAAACCATGTGGTTGGTAAGCAAGCCACTCCTGCGCTACATATATAAATATGTGTGTCCGTCTGTCTGTATGTGTCTCTGTGTGTGTCTGTGTCTGTGTGTGTGCGTGCGTATGCGTGCGTGTGTGTGTGTGTATGTTTATTCACATGATCACATGATTTGATGCTCTGTTAAACAGGAAGGTATATCTTTCCATCTAGCAAAGCAAGTATAATTTCAGTTGGAGTTCAGTGAACCCATTTACGTAGAGCTTGATGTTTCAGTATATGATTTCATGTATTAAACCTCAAATAAAATATCCTGTCAAATATGTCAAATACTACTATCTTTGATGATTAAAATATTTGTAAGCCTGTATCGAAATGATCAAATTAAAGATATTTGTATTTACATATAATAGCTGTGATGTTTAATCAAGTCTTCTAAAGCATAGCATGTTTAGCTCTAATGGGTAAAAGCTAAAATCAGCACGTGATCATGGAATTAGTTTCACGAGGGCTTATCTCTAAGCACTTAATGGCTCCCGAACAGCAAAAGAACAAATGATCACATATTGCAAATGAGAGGTATATTAAAGTGAATTTACTTGAGTATAGAATTGGTACTTATTTTACCAAAATAAGAATAGAGATCCATGAATAGAGATCCATGAAATTAGATATTTTATGATTGTAGTCTTCGACTTCACTAAATACCTCGCCCCATGTTATAGATTTTTCTCATTTCTTTTCATGTGACATTTTATAAATTTTGAGAAAATTGTAATAACATGTTGTGATACTCATTACCTTTTCTCAGAAATGTTTGTCGTATGAGGAGATGTAATTTCAACTGAGATTTTAATGCGGGTTACAATCTTGTCTCACAAAGAGTGTATCCCTTGATTTATCTCGTTCGATCTATATCTGTTTAATTATTCATTTATTTTGATTAAGCATTATGAAGTGGGTAAGATGAGATGAACTGGGAGAATCATTAAAGCGTAGGAAAATATGCCTCACAACATATCTTCCGGCTCATTACAATCTGAGTTCAAGTTTCGCCGAGGTCAACTTTACTTTTCATACTTCTGGAATCGATTAAATAAAGTACCAATGAAGTACTAAAGTCGATGGTATCGACAAATCCTCTCCTTTCACAATTACCGACATGTGCCTAAATTAGTAGTCATTAGGAAGTGAGTGCGTCGTAGTGACTAATTGATGAGATAACCTATATTCATAAACAAATTTTATTTTCAGCTGTGCTGTTGGAAGGTTCAGGAGAAATATGATCTAGAAAAATGTATAGAAGTTGGTTTAGTAAATCAGTATGTTCTTACTGGTTTGGAAAAACATTTCCTCTACAATGTACGAGTGATGGCGAGCAGTGCAGGTGGTGATGGCAAAAGAAGTGAGACAACATATTTCACATTAGGTAGGTGGCATTGTTTCAGAATTTCTTATCATTCAGAATTGCTTGTCCTTATACTAAGGTATTTAGAAAGTAAAAAGTGATTCAACAATATCCGTGTAGTGTATTATTGGCTTTCGGAGGTTTTTGATACTTTTTTTGTTTTTGTTTTTATTTTGGCGGGAGGGAATCTTGTATCGTCATGATACATCAAATGTCATATAACTATTGCAAACATAACTCCTTTGGGAGGATTTCTTATGCCTATATATTATCTAAGAAAATGCCTCGTAGAAAACTACCTTTGCATCATGAGTGCAGCAAGTGAAATGTCATGGCATGTCACTGCTATGCATGGGAAGAATGCGAAAGCGATCGGATAGGACATCACTCCTATCTCTTTTTTTCTTTCCTTTTTTTTTTCTTTTTGAATGGCTTATATTATAGGGTTGCAAAAGGCGGTGAGCTGGCAGAAACGTTAGCGTAACTAGCATCGATTTCATCGACCCCGGATTGATGAAATAAACGTCGAACTCAGCGGAATTTGAACACAGAACGTAACAAAGGGCGAAATACCGCTAAGCATTTCGTCCAGCGTGCTAACGATTCTGCCAGCTCGCCGTCTTTGTTGTTTAAAACTAATAACACTTCCTAAGCTGTACTATATGTTTATTTCTTCCTTTTATTTTCAGGTGGACAGATACCCTTTGATCAATTGCAATTTGATGTTCTCGCAACAGGGTCTTACTTATCAGCAATTAAAATACTCATTGTAGCATCAATAATTATCAATTTTATTTTACAGTTATGATTTCTAACTTGGTGGATTTCAATTTAATTTGAAGATGAAGCTTAGAAATATATAAATTCTTTGTGGCTTGCATAACTTGTTAAACTAAAGTTGACATTTAAAGTACTAAATACTGTGAATATATTACGCTATAGACTTGATCATCTTTATATTAGATGTATATTGGTACCAACTCTTGTATTGCAAACTGATTCAAATTTTCTGTCTGAATAACCATAATTCACTTACATGACTCCAAAATCATAAATATCACATTTTCTTATTTTCGAACCACTGAAATTCTCATACGAAGCAACTATTTTATATATATCATAAAGTGCTATATTAAATGGAAGACTAAATTGAAATATTCCCTTTCCAATTATTTTGACTGTTATCACTCAGGGTCAAATTTTAGAATAGCAAGTCTCAAGACGTGTAATTAACTGGTCGGCATAACCCGTATAAACCTTGATCAACATCTATATTCTGATAATTACAAATGTTATTACAATAAACGCAGAATCAATTCCTATTCAATAGTCAGATTACGTCATGTTATGCCCTCTCTCTCTCTCTCTCTCTCTCTCTCTCTCTCTCTCTCTCTCTCTCTCTCTCTCTTTCTCTCTCTCTCTCTCTCTCGAAAGTCTGCCGAAATATGGGACTAGCTATATGCCTAAATTATTCTGTAATAAAATACAGTTGACAATACTTTCTATGTAAACATGTTTATTTCCAATAAAGCTAATTTCTATGTAAACATGTTCATTTCCAATAAAATTACTCTTAAACCACGAACTGAACTATTTCAAAGATAGTTTAACATTATTGGGGACGAACTTTTCAGTTAATCTGGTGTAGTTATAAAATATACCACAGCAATTCTATACCACAGGATATAAACCTGTCCGTGTATATCATCAAAATGCAATATCAAGATATAAAGGCTATGACAGATTTCGAAAACATAATTCGTGTTGGTCTTTGAAGATATTTATGATCTTCCAGTCAATAAGCAAAAATAATTCTACAAAACTATCCGTTCGTACCTGAAAAACGTATTTCAAGATATAAGAATATGCTTGTCAAAAGCATATCTAATACTATTCCTTCGTTTCACGTAATTCTTATAATTCAAAACAGGCTGTAGTTATCCCGATTTTGTGAAGTAAATCTGCAGTGGGGGTTCGAGAACATCTGAGATTTCGAAAAAAAAAACATCAAGTGGGGAAAGAATTGAGAATTTGTGTTAGATAGTTGACAACATTTCTTTAACATCAACCATCGGAATTAGATTGGTACCTGTTGGATGACAGTAACATTTGTATTTTGAACAATGTCATTTTTGCAGAGTTAAGATTGTACGGTTACAAACTCATTCGTGGTTTTTAAAATTCTGTGGGAGGCTATGACGAACTTTCAGTAGCATATCTTGAGATGCGTTGCTGATTGTTTCACGACATTTTTTCTTTTATTGTATTTTGTATTTTTACATTCCCCATCTCATTATCAGCTGGTAGCTGACTATCGAGTTCAACTAAAATATAAAATTTACAAGCTGAACCTCTAAATCATCGCTGTTAAATTCAACAAACATATTCGTAGAAATATGAATTTTTTCTTCTTGTCTCCAAGTATAAATCTCTTTGAGGCGCGCTCTCAACTTGTCAGCAGGTCAGGTATATGCTTTGGGAAGAATGTTAGTGTTCGTTTGAAATCACAAGAGGTTTTGACTGTAACTCTATTGATGTTAATGTTTCTTCTGAGACTTGGAGAAAAAAATCGAAAGTCTTAAAAAAGCCTCTGTGAAACATTTAGCGCTGATTCTTTATTTTCACCTGAGCCTGATTCAGAATTTCTGCCTGCCTTACTCCTTTATCTATATTGCACTTTGCAATATAGATAAAGGAGGTGAAAATGAGAGTAGCTACATCGAAATCCATTCTTCACCAAGTGCCACATATTAGAGGAGGATCTTAGTAATAAAAGTGTAGAAAAACGGCGGTGCTCCAGCATGGCCACAGCTCTGAGCTGAAACTACAAAAAAAAATGATTTAAAGTGCATAATCTAGGAATCCTTTCGGGGTCACTAAAAGTAATTTAAAGAGCATAGACCAGGAATTCTTTCGGGGTCGACAAAAATAAGTACCAGTTTGAGCACTAGGGTCGATATAATCGACTTAACCCCGCCTTAGAAAGTTCTGACATGGTGCCAAAATGTGAAGCCATTAATTCTAGCTCCTTTGCATTTGAAAATAATTACATATAGATATGATACATACATACACACACACGCACACGCACATTATATATATATATGTGTGTGTGTGTTTACATATATGTATATATACACATACACATATTTAATGTGTGTGTGCGTTTCTTGGCGTATGTGTATTTATCCATATATATATATATAATGTATTATACGACGCCAGTATAAAAGTGTGCATGAGGTCATAGTTAATAGCATATATACCTGTATGAATTCTAGTATCGTTCTGTAACGAACTATAAAACAAATTCAATAAAAACGGGAAAATAATACTTCTAAACAAATGCAAAAGGAAAAATTATTTCAGATTCTTGTGAAGAATACACGAGAATTTATGACACAAATATAAAAAAAAAAAATTACATTCAATAAATTTAGAAATGTAAAGAATAGTTCTTCGGAAAGATTTATTAAACATTACTCAACTGCGGGATTCATCTGACATTTATCATGTACAGGCAATATAGATTTTTTTTTCTTTCATTTTGTCCTTGCTACAAATGTCGTTTTTGTAAAGAAATTATCTATGAATATTGTCAGTGGAGGAGGCTGGTAGATTGTATCAGTTCAGTATTAAGGATAATAAAATGGTAATGTTATGGTAAACAATTGAAATAATAACAAATGATAAATACATTGTTACATCGTTGTGTGCAAAAATATTTCACGTCACGTTGTTATTGAATTCATTTAGGTTTTAACCTGTCTTTCAAAGTGGTTCATTGCTTGACCAAATGACAGCAACAACTTGAAATCTTTGGACAGAAACTTAACAAAATTGAATGCTATAATTGTAGTGTACATATGCACATATCCTCTCAGACAACATTTTAAATGTTTGTGTGTGTGAGTGTATATAATAATAATAATAATAATAATAATAATAATAATAATAATAATAATAATAATAATAATAATGATGATGATGATAAAAATAATAATTTAAGTAACCATATGAGTGTGTGTATGTATGTATGTATGTATGTATGTATGTATGTATGTTTGTACGTATGTATATACTTGTATGTATGTCATTATTCAGTTCTATTTCAAGATTTTTGCCAATAGAGAATGAGCCGGTTTCTAACCTAGATCCAAGGTTCCTTCATTGGAATTTCAGCAACATCAACAGGGTATTTTTGTATGTATGCATGTATGTATGTATGTATGTATACGTGCAGATTTGTATGTTTTGTTTTACGTATGTATTTTCATGCATTACGTATGTATTTTCATGTTTATCTAGACATGCTCATATATACTTAAATGATAAACTTCTGGAAAGTTTTACAGATTTTTACAGTTCCAGTAATGGCTTGGATCTGTAGTCTTCGAATCATCTTTCTTCTTTCTGGTTTTTAAAAGCCTAATTTGTCAAGATTGGTATTTAGGCAGTGTGTTACATATCCTCGCGCTCCAATAATTACAAGTATAAACCTGAACTTGTAATCTGGATAGAATAACTGAAAATTTCTTAATAGTTCAACGTAGGCATTTTGTTTTTCGCTGATCTGCAACTTTGTTAACATTCGCGTACTCCGAATCCTCTAGTCCGATCCATCATTTCCTACATTCTTTCTCACACGCTCTTAACCTCTTCAACGTGTACCTATAATCTACATGATGTAACTGTTCGTAACTCTTTTCCTATAAATGTGTGTGTTTGTGTGTTTGTGTGTCTGTGTTTGTGCCCCCAACATCGCTTGACAACCGATGCTGGTGTGCTTACGTCTCCGTAACTTAGCGGTTCAGCAAAAGAAACCGATAGAATGAGTACTAGGCTTACAAAGAATAAGTCTTGGGTCGATTTGCTCGACTAAAGGCGGTGCTCCAGCATGGCCGCAGTCAAATGACTGAAACAAGTAAAAGAGAAAAAAAATGAGAAATGTATAAAAATAATTTTTAATTCCATTAGACATTCTAAAATACTATTAAATTTTTAAAAAGTTAAAATCGGACAGAACTTATGAGATGACCTGATATCTTTAAATGAATAATAAACAAGTCGTCGTCGTCGTCATCATCATCATCATCGTCTTCATCATCATCATCATACTGTTATTATTATCATTAAAGGCAGCGAGGTGGCTGAGTTGTTATCGCGCCAGACAAAATGCTTAGCGGCATTTCGTCCGATTCTTTACGTCCTGAGTTCAAACACTGCCCAGCTCGACTTTGCCTTTAATCTTTTCCATGTCAATAAAATAAGTACCAGTTGAGCACTGGGGTCGATGCAATCGACTTTCTCGCCCCTCGAAATTGCTGGCCTTGTGCCCCATTGTTAAACACTGGTGGCGAGTTGCAGAATCGTTAGCGCCCTGAGCAAAATGCTTAACATTTTTTCGCCTGTCTTAATGTTCTGAGTTCAAATTTCGCGAAGTCTACTTTGTCTTTTATCCTTTCAAACGATAAAATAAGTACTAGTTAAGCATCGGGGTCGATGTAATCAATAGTCCAAAATTTCAGCCCTTGTGCCTATAGTAGAAAGGATTATTATTTTTATTAATAATATTTTGGTTGTTTTGAGATGATTGGACGTATTTCGACTCACTCTCTCAATATTATAGATTTTTTTACTGAATGAATTTACAAGAAAAATTGCTTACTAATGGGGACTTTCTACGGAAAGAGACAGGAACTTGATAGTTTGCGAGGAGAATTTGTCTGTTCAAAGGAAAAATAGTATTTAATTTGCGAAGTAAAAATCTTAGATCGTAAATTAACAATACGGCTAAGCTATGCAGAAACACTCCCCAAAACCCAATCGAGAGCAAATACATTTGTTGTGGGTAGTAAAGAAAAAAAGTAATTAAATTTCTCTTCAAAATACATATATTTAACAAAAACAAAAATTAATGAGGTGGGGTAAAGGCAGATGGAGCGGAATACAGTGACTCCAATAACAGATATCAGAATATAAAGGACAGTTTTTCACTCGTGTCTGTAAACTGTCCATATTCGTCTTTATGCTAAATGTATCATATTTTAATATGTGCTATATACTACCCTCATCCAACCGTTTATTATATAGATATTCTGTAATCCCTGTTTGTGTGATACATTTGTGTTCGATGTGTTGGCTCTTTTGTGGAATATATAATGGATTATTATTACTTCATTGCACGGTATGGATCTAAAATACGTTTTTTGTCGATTTATCTTCAACCTGTCACCTTTAACAAAAAAGAGAGACAGTATCTTTCAAAGAATATAAGTCGTTCCAAGGACGGCAATAAATAAAAGGTTATTATTGTTTTAGTTATTGCTTTCGCTACCGTTGTTGTTGTTGCTGTTGGTGTGTTTATTGTTGCTCCTGCGATTGTTGTTGTTGTCTTATGTTGTTACTATTTATCAGCTGTCACTGGCTGAATGGTAAAAAGAGGGATCATGTTTTAAACAGTTAATTTGGAAAAAAATAATTGACATTGATTGTTAATAGAAGTTTAATTAATGGAAAAACAAGAAAGAGTAAAACCAGTATTATTATCGTGTGTGGCTGATATTACGAATTAGACTAACTTGAAATACAGTGGGTGTGTAAGGACAGAAAAGAAAGCCAGATATATTGCAATATGAGAGCGGCTGATAAATAATAGTTATTATTATTACTTCAGTGCAGTGGGACAGGTTTTGACTGTATGTGGTGATTTGCATTCGTTTTTGCATTTCCTATTGTACTTACGGCGCTCGGACAATTCCTTGTAGGTCAATTTATACTTATTTATAAGAGTTTTTTCTTTGTAAAAAGCTCCTATTTCTCAGTATTCATAGTAAATATAATTTGTTTGCCTTAGATTCTGGGTGCTGTATTATAGATATACTTCATATTTTTCTTGTATTTTTTACTTTGTGTAATATAGCAAGTTTGTAGTGAAGGCGCGTATCGCATAGTGGTTAGAGTGTTACACTCGCGATTGCAAGATGGTAGTTTTGATTCCCGAACCGAACGATGCATTGTGTTCTTGAGCAAAACGCTTCGTTTTACGCTGTTCCACTCCGCTCATCTGTAAATGAGTTTCAGCAACAGCTGGAAAGTTAACCCTGCGACAGATCGACGTCCTGTTCAGGAAGAAGAGAGAGTATTGTAAAATATTCTTTTTTCACTGAGTTGGTATTCAATGCCTGGTCCTGGGCAGTGCTGATTAGGCTTTCTTTTTTTAGGTCACCCTTGTTGAGCCACCTCCGTGATGCTTCCTGATCTTTTACTTTGTCGGTTTCACTGATCATGTAATTCCATACGGAGTAGGGCTTCTTCTCTCTCGTTGGCTGTTCTTGATACGAATTCATGAGCACACTCAAGTCCATTTTTGTTAACTCCTTCTGCGTTAGCAGCATACTGTAGCAGGTCTTGTTTTCTGTTTACCAAATATTCTGCCATGTTTCTTCTTTCATTGTTGATGCACTCCCCTACACTAATCTGCCCACGTCCACCTTTACCTCTCTTCATGTAGAGCCTGTGTACATTTGTCTTAGGGTGGAGGGTACCATGCATTGTTATTGTCTTTCGAGTAGTGCGATCGAGTCGGTTAATCTCCATTTGTGTCCTGGCGAGCTGGCAGAATTGTTAGCACACCGGGCGAAATGCTTAGCGTTATTTCGTCTGCCGCTACGTTCTGAGTTCAAGTTCAGCCGAGGTCGACTTTGCCTTTCATCCTTCCGGGGGCGATAAATTAAGTATTAGTTACGCACTGGGGTCAATATAATCGACTTAATCCCTTCCCCAAATTTGAGGCCCTGTGTTTCCTGTAGAAAAGAATGATTATTATTATTATTATTATTATTATTATTATTATTATTATTATTATTATTATTATTATTATTAAGGTGGCGAGTTGGCAGGATCGTTAGCACTGGGTGGCGAAATGTTTAGCGGTATTTCGTCTGCCGGTACGTTCTGAGTTCAAATTCTGCCGACGTCGACTTTGGCTTTCATCCATTCGAGGTCGATTAAATAAGTACCAGTTACGCACTGGGCTCGATGTAATCGATTTAATCCCTTCCTCAAAATTTGAGGCCTCGTGTTTTCAGTAGAAAGGACAATTATTGTTGTTGTTGTTGTTGTTGTGTTGTTGCTATCAGTTGCTTTTATATAGTTCTATGAATATCCTTCCAGTGAATGAAAGATAATACATGTGTGATATAAAACGTACTTTGATTGCTCTTTTGAATGAAACCTATTTTGTAGTTGTTTTTTTATCTTTTATCAGATGCAAAATGTTTCTTTTGCACGAAATCAATCCTAAATATATTTATTCTTGACAAATTAATATCTACTGACGCTGTCGTGATGAGCAGAGGTCATCCAGTGAGATGATCGATATCTTTTACAATGAAGTTACAGTTAATAAATCAACTATAAATAACATTCAATGAATATTTTCGGTTTGTATAAGCTTGTGTTACTATGTTACTGCTAATATGTTAAAGTGTCACAAAATTACAATTAATTCCCCTTGGTAGTTCATATTTCTTTCCGTCGATATATTAAACACAAATAAATCCCAGAACGATGTCTCTCCTCCCCAGATTTTTTATAATAAATACAAAGATGAAATTAAAAAAGTAAAGTGCACGAAGTTAACAATAAAAAGTAATTGGAAGCCTGGAAGCAATTTTTAATTTCAAGCTGCAGAAGTAATTTCAGAATCTGAAGAAACTGGGTTGTTTACATTAGAGGGCTGGCAAGAAATCGCACAGAATCGATATTTAATACTGAAATTTGAATTTTATTTATTCATATTTTCTTTGTTAAATTTTTATTTTTTATGCATGTCTGCAAAACAAGTAGCGACTGTGCTTAAAATATATTGTTTTGTAATTGTGTCAATAAACAAGGTTAGTAGTCAACGTCGAAATCAAAGAACTGAGCGACTTTAAATGAAAGACAATTCAATGATGGATGTGGGTTTCCATAGGAACTGATATAGATACACTAGCAGAAAACATCTCATAGGTATCTAATTATAAATTTTTTAAACTACTTTTCGTGAACATAAGTTATTGGGTATATCTCCGAAGAACATATCTGGAGGAGGTCATTTGATATATTTATCGACAACGTATTTCTTTTATTTATAAATGGCTATATGCTCGCTAAACATGATATTGTTTGTAAATGCACACATTCACAGATTTATCTCGGGAGGCTAGTGATACTTCTGGTATAATAATCTCAAAAAGTTGAAGAGCAAAATTATATCAGGATGAATTTGAAGTCATGAATGTGGATGGTATTTTAATAGTTAGTCTATCAGTTTTGTGGTCTGCCCCACTCACGACATGTTATGTATATGAATATAGAAATGTTCATATGAGGTACACCATCCTCGAACAATTATTTTATATGATATCACTTGGATTCTCAACAATGGTTTCTGATTTAAACACAAGCCTGTAAATATTATGGGAAATAGTTAATCGATACCATCGACCCCAGTACTTGACTAGTACTTTATTTTATCGATCTAGAAATGAAGGACGAAAGGTGAGGTTGAACTCGACGGGAGTTGAGCAGAGGACATAATGAACCGGAACAAATAGTTCATAATAAAACTGGTTCCTGTCCACGCAGCATTTGAAAACGAAGGGTCTAAAAAAGAAATATAATGTAATAAGTATTGTGAACCCTTTGGTTTTAAGTTTCATCAAATGATGAATATAAGCAGCACTCTAATGAAAGAGACTTTATCTCATCTAATCTGCAGTTTTACAACTAGGACTTAACGGCTATGATTGTAGGATCATTTGCAATGAGCTTTAGAGTATATCCTAATTATTTTACCAATATTATACTATTCCACAACCATGGGTACTTATCAAGGATCAAGCAAAGCCAAGCCTCCGCAGCAATTCCCAGTTCACATTGTCAATTAGTGATTTGAACATCAGAAATAGGTTACATGTTTAAATAAAATAAGTATAGATAATAATGATTAATGATAATATATCCCTTTAGAATGGAACAAACTAGAATACATTTCGCAAAGCGGTCTATGTAATAACACCCA